>NC_088242.1:1396004-1463748 GCF_036934945.1 Oncorhynchus masou masou
CTACCACATACTGTCATTATATTACCCTGGTCTACCATCTACTGTCATTATATTACCCTGTTCTACCACCTACTGTCATTATATTTCCCTGTTCTACCATCTACTGTCATTATATTGCCCTGGTCTGCAGTCAACTGTCATTAAATTACCCTGGTCTACCATCTACTGTCATTATATTACCCTGGTCAACCATCTACTGTCATTATATTGCCCTGGTCTACCCTATACTGTCATTATATTACCCTGGTCTACCATCTACTGTCATTACATTACCCTGGTCTACCCTCTACTTTCATTATTTTACCCTGGTCTGCCATCTACTGTCATTATATTACCTGGTCTACATCTACTGTCATTATATTACCCTGGTCTACAATCTACTGTCATTATATTACTCTGGTCGACCATCCACTGTCATTATATTACCCTGGTCTACCCTCTACTTTCATTATTTTACCCTGGTCTACCATCTACTGTCATTAAATTACCCAGGTCTACTATCCACTGTCACTATATTACCCTGGTCTACCATCTACTGTCATTATATTACCCTGGTCTACCATCTACTGTCATTATATTACCCAGGTCTACCATCTACTGTCATTATATTACCCTGGTCTACCATCTACTGTCATTATATTACCCTGGTCTACCCTCTACTTTCATTATATTACCCTGGTCTACCATCTACTGTCGTTATATTACCCTCTACTGTCATTGTCTTACCCTGGTCTACCATCTACTATCATTATATTACCCTGGTCTACCATCTACTGTCATTATATTACCCTGGTCTACCATATACTGTCATTATATTACCCTGCTCTACAATCTACTGTCATTATATTAACCTGGTCTACCATCTACTAAGCAGCTAGCTAACATCCACTGTCCACTAGCACTGTAGAAACTATTACACTCAACTGAACGACTCGATTAGCGTAGTGTCAGCTAGCTACATAGTTGTCTTCGCTGTCTTCGTATCCAAGATAATTGTGCAGTTTAGAGTGTGTAGACTTAGAGTGATTATCTTAATTTACCGAGGTTAGCTAGCCAGCTATTTGTCGTCCTTAACGTAGGAAATGCTGCTAGCTAGCTAGCCAACAGCTAGCCAACCTCTACCGAATTGAACTCCAACTACCCGGTCAACATTCCGCGTCGCTCCACAGGTAGTATCACATTTTTCATTTCACTTCATTCCAGTACAACGGTTTGATTTGTTTGATCGTAGCTAGCCAGCTACATAGCCGTCTTTGTATCTAAGACAATTGTGTAGTCTAGAGCGATTTTCTAGGTTAGCTGGCCAGCTATTGTCGGTCTTTCAACGTAGCTAGCCAGCTAGCCCCGAATAGCAGCACTGTAGTAACTATTACAGTACAACGGTTTGTTTTGTTTGATCGTAGCTAGCTAGCTACATAGCCATCTTTGTATCTAAGACAATTGTGTAGCCTAGAGCGATTTTCTAGGTTAGCTGGCCAGCTATTGTCGTTCTCTTAACGTAGCTAGCCAGCTAGCCCCGAATAGCAGCACTGTAGTAACTATTACAGTACAACGGTTTGTTTTGTTTGATCGTAGCTAGCTAGCTACATAGCCGTCTTTGTATCTAAGTCAATTGTTTAGCCTAGAGCGATTTTCTAGGTTAGCTACATCGCAGCCACTACCAGCTAGCCTACTCCAGCAGTACTGTATCATTTCAATCATTTTAGTCTATAAGATTCTTGCTACGTAAGCTTAACTTTCTGAACATTCGAGACGTGTAGTCCACTTGTCATTCCAATCTCCTTTGCATTAGCGTAGCCTCTTCTGTACCCTGTCAACTATGTGTCTATCTATCCCTGTTCTCTCCTCTCTGCACAGACCATACAAACGCTCCACACCGCGTGGCCGCGGCCACCCTAATCTGGTGGTCCCAGCGCGCACGACCCACGTGGAGTTCCTGGTCTCCGGTAGCCTCTGGAACTGCCGATCTGCGGCCAACAAGGCAGAGTTCATCTCAGCCTATGCCTCCTCCAGTCCCTCGACTTCCTGGCACTGACGGAAACATGGATCACCACAGATAACACTGCTACTCCTACTGCTCTCTTCGTCCGCCCACGTGTTCTCGCACACCCCGAGAGCTTCTGGTCAGCGGGGTGGTGGCACCGGGATCCTCATCTCTCCCAAGTGGTCATTCTCTCTCTCTCCCCTTACCCATCTATCTATCGCCTCCTTTGAATTCCATGCTGTCACAGTTACCAGCCCTTTCAAGCTTAACATCCTTATCATTTATCGCCCTCCAGGTTCCCTCGGAGAGTTCATCAATGAGCTTGATGCCTTGATAAGCTCCTTTCCAGAGGACGGCTCACCTCTCACAGTCCTGGGCGACTTTAACCTCCCCACGTCTACCTTTGACTCATTCCTCTCTGCCTCCTTCTTTCCACTCCTCTCCTCTTTTGACCTCACCTCTCACCTTCCCCCCTACTCACAAGGCAGGCAATACGCTCGACCTCATCTTTACTAGATGCTGTTCTTCCACTAACCTCATTGCAACTCCCCTCCAAGTCTCCGACCACTACCTTGTATCCTTTTCCCTCTCGCTCTCATCCAACACTTCCCACACTGCCCCTACTCGGATGGTATCGCGCCGTCCCAACCTTCGCTCTCTCTCCCCGCTACTCTCTCCTCTTCCATCCTATCATCTCTTCCCTCTGCTCATACCTTCTCCAACCTTTCTCCTGAGTCTGCCTCCTCAACCCTCCTCTCTTCCCTTTCTGCATCCTTTGACTCTCTATGTCCCCTATCCTCCAGGCCGGCTCGGTCCTCCCTCCCGCTCCGTGGCTCGATGACTCATTGCGAGCTCACAGAACAGAGCTCCGGGCAGCCGAGCGGAAATGGAGGAAAACTCGCCTCCCTGCGGACCTGGCATCCTTTCACTCCCTCCTCTCTACATTTTCCTCCTCTGTCTCTGCTGCTAAAGCCACTTTCTACCACTCTAAATTCCAAGCATCTGCCTCTAACCCTAGGAAGCTCTTTGCCACCTTCTCCTCCCTCCTGAATCCTCCTCCCCCTCCCCCCTCCTCCCCTCTCTGCAGATGACTTCGTCAACCATTTTGAAAAGAAGGTCGACGACATCCGATCCTCGTTTGCTAAGTCAAACGACACCGCTGGTTCTGCTCACACTGCCCTACCCTGTGCTCTGACCTCTTTCTCCCTCTCTCTCCAGATGAAATCTCGCTTCTTGTGACGGCCGGCCGCCCAACAACCTGCCCGCTTGACCCTATCCCCTCCTCTCTTCTCCAGACCATTTCCGGGGACCTTCTCCCTTACCTCACCTCGCTCATCAACTCATCCCTGACCGCTGGCTACGTCCCTTCCGTCTTCAAGAGAGCGAGAGTTGCACCCCTTCTGAAAAACCTACACTCGATCCCTCCGATGTCAACAACTACAGACCAGTATCCCTTCTTTCTTTTCTCTCCAAAACTCTTGAACGTGCCGTCCTTGGCCAGCTCTCCCACTATCTCTCTCAGAATGACCTTCTTGATCCAAATCAGTCAGGTTTCAAGACTAGTCATTCAACTGAGACTGCTCTTCTCTGTATCACAGAGGTGCTCCGCACTGCTAAAGCTAACTCTCTCCTCTGCTCTCATCCTTCTAGACCTATCGGCTGCCTTCGATACTGTGAACCATCAGATCCTCCTCTCCACCCTCTCCGAGTTGGGCATCTCCGGCGCGGCCCACGCTTGGATTGCGCCCTACCTGACAGGTCGCTCCTACCAGGTGGCGTGGCGAGAATCTGTCTCCTCGCCACGCGCCTCACCACTGGTGTCCCCCAGGGCTCTGTTCTAGGCCCTCTGCTATTCTCGCTATACACCAAGTCACTTGGCTCTGTCATAACCTCACATGGTCTCTCCTATCATTGCTATGCAGACGACACACAATTAATCTTCTCCTTTCCCCTTCTGATGACCAGGTGGTGAATCGCATCTCTGCATGTCTGGCAGACATATCAGTGTGGATGACGGATCACCACCTCAAGCTGAACCTCGGCAAGACGTAGCTGCTCTTCCTCCCGGGAAGGACTGCCCGTTCCATGATCTCGCCATCACGGTTGACAACTCCATTGTGTCCTCCTCCCAGAGCGCTAAGAACCTTGGCGTGATCCTGGACAACACCCTGTCGTTCTCAACCAACATCATGGCGGTGGCCCGTTCCTGTAGGTTCATGCTCTACAACATCCGCAGAGTACGACCCTGCCTCACACAGGAAGCGGCGCAGGTCCTAATCCAGGCACTTGTCATCTCCCGTCTGGATTACTGCAACTCGCTGTTGGCTGGGCTCCCTGCCTGTGCCATTAAACCCCTACAACTCATCCAGAACGCCGCAGCCCGTCTGGTGTTCAACCTTCCCAAGTTCTCTCACGTCACCCCGCTCCTCCGCTCTCTCCACTGGCTTCCAGTTGAAGTCGCATCCGCTACAAGACCATGGTGCTTGCCTACGGAGCTGTGAGGGGAACGGCACCGCAGTACCTCCAGGCTCTGATCAGGCCCTACACCCAAGCAAGGGCACTGCGTTCATCCACCTCTGGCCTGCTCGCCTACCTACCATTGAGGAAGTACAGTTCCCGCTCAGCCCAGTCAAAACTGTTCGCTGCTCTGGCCCCCCAATGGTGGAACAAACTCCCTCACGACGCCAGGACAGCGGAGTCAATCACCACCTTCCGGAGACACCTGAAACCCCACCTCTTCAAGGAATACCTAGGATAAGATAAGTAATCCTTCTCACCACCCCCCCTTAATGATTTAGATGCACTATTGTAAAGTGGCTGTTCCACTGGATGTCAGAAGGTGAATTCACCAATTTGTAAGTCGCTCTGGATAAGAGCGTCTGCTAAATGACTTAAATGTAATGTAAATGTACTGTCATTCCATTACCCTGGTCGACCATCTACTGTCATTATATTGCCCTAGTCTACCCTCTACTTTCATTATATTACCCAGGTCTACCATCTACTGTCATTATATTTCCCAGGTCTACCATCTACTGTCATTATATGACCCTGGTCTACCATCTACTGTCATTATATTACCCTGGTCTCTCCACTACTATCATTATATTACCCTGGTCTACCATCTACTGTCACTATATTACCCTGGTCTACCATCTACTGTCATTATATTACCCTGGTCTACCATCTACTGTCATTATATTACCATCCACTGTCATTATATTACCCTGGTCTACCATCTACTATCATTATATTACCCTGGTCTACCATCTACTGTCATTATATTTCACTGGTCTACCATCTACTGTCATTATATTTCACTAGTCTCCACACTGCTGTCATTATATTACCCTGTTCTACCACCTACTGTCATTATATTTCACGGATCTACCACCTACTGTCATTAAATTACCCTGGTCTACCATCTACTGTCATTATATTGCCCTGGTCTACAGTCAACTGTCATTAAATTACCCTGGTCTACCATCTACTGTCATTATATTACCCTGGTCAACCATCTACTGTCATTATATTGCCCTGGTCTACCCTATACTGTCATTATATTACCCTGGTCTACCATCTACTGTCATTATATTACCCAGGTCTACCATCCACTGTCACTATATTACCCTGGTCTACCATCTACTGTCATTATATTACCCTGGTCTACCATCTACTGTCATTATATTACCCAGGTCTACCATCTACTGTCATTATATTACCCTGGTCTACCCTCTACTTTCATTATATTACCCTGGTCTACCATCTACTGTCGTTATATTACCCTCCACTGTCATTGTATTACCCAGGTCTACCATCTACTATCATTATATTACCCTGGTCTACCATCTACTGTCATTTTATTACCCTGGTCTACCATATACTGTCATTATATTACCCTGGTCTCCCCACTACTGTCATTATATTACCCTGCTCTACAATCTACTGTCATTATATTAACCTGGTCTACCATCTACTGTCATTCCATTACCCTGGTCGACCATCTACTGTCATTATATTACCCTAGTCTACCCTCTACTTTCATTATATTACCCAGATCTACCATCTACTGTCATTATATTACCCAGGTCTACCATCTACTGTCATTATATGACACTGGTCTACCATCTACTGTCATTATATTACCCTGGTCTCTCCACTACTATCATTATATTACCCTGGTCTACCATCTACTGTCACTATATTACCCTGGTCTACCATCTACTGTCATTATATTACCCTGGTCTACCATCTACTGTCATTTTATTACCATCTACTGTCATTATATTACCCTGGTCTACCATCTACTATCATTATATTACCCTGGTCTACCATCTACTGTCATTATATTTCACTGGTCTCCACACTGCTGTCATTATATTACCCTGTTCTACCACCTACTGTCATTATATTTCCCTGGATCTACCATCTACTGTCATTAAATTACCCTGGTCTACCATCTACTCTCATTATATTGCCCTGGTCTACAGTCAACTGTCATTAAATTACCCTGGTCTACCATCTACTGTCATTATATTACCCTGGTCAACCATCTACTGTCATTATATTGCCCTGGTCTACCCTATACTGTCATTATATTACCCTGGTCAACCATCTACTGTCATTATATTGCCCTGGTCTACCCTATGCTGTCATTATATTACCCTGGTCTACCCTCTACTTTCATTATTTTACCCTAGTCTGCCATCTACTGTCATTATATTACCCTGGTCTACCATCTACTGTCATTATATTACCCTGGTCTATAATCTAATGTCATTATATTACTCTGGTCGACCATCCACTGTCATTATATTACCCTGGTCTACCCTCTACTTTCATTATTTTACCCTGGTCTACCATCTACTGTCATTATATTACCCTGGTCTACCATCTACTTTCATTATATTACCCAGGTCTACCATCTACTGTCATTATATTACCCAGGTCTACCATCTACTGTCATTATATGACCCTGGTCTACCATCTACTGTCATTATATTACCCTGGTCTCTCCACTACTATCATTATATTACCCTGGTCTACCATCTACTGTCACTATATTACCCTGGTCTACCATCTACTGTCATTATATTACCCTGGTCTACCATCTACTGTCATTATATTACCATCTACTGTCATTATATTACCCTGGTCTACCATCTACTATCATTATATTACCCTGGTCTACCATCTACTGTCATTATATTTCACTGGTCTCCACACTGCTGTCATTATATTACCCTGTTCTACCACCTACTGTCATTATATTTCCCGGATCTACCACCTACTGTCATTAAATTACCCTGGTCTACCATCTACTGTCATTATATTGCCCTGGTCTACAGTCAACTGTCATTAAATTACCCTGGTCTACCATCTACTGTCATTATATTACCCTGGTCAACCATCTACTGTCATTATATTGCCCTGGTCTACCCTATACTGTCACTATATTACCCTGGTCTAACCATCTACTGTCATTATATTACCCTGGTCTACCCTCTACTTTCATTATTTTACCCTGGTCTGCCATCTACTGTCATTATATTACCCTGGTCTACCATCTACTGTCATTATATTACCCTGATCTACAATCTACTGTCATTATATTACTCTGGTCGACCATCCACTGTCATTATATTACCCTGGTCTACCATCTACTTTCATTATTTTACCCTGGTCTACCATCTACTGTCATTATATTACCCAGGTCTACCATCCACTGTCACTATATTACCCTGGTCTACCATCTACTGTCATTATATTACCCTGGTCTACCATCTACTGTCATTATATTACCCAGGTCTACCATCTACTGTCATTATATTACCCTGCTCTACAATCTACTGTCATTATATTAACCTGGTCTACCATCTACTGTCATTCCATTACCCTGGTCTACCATCTACTGTCATTATATTACCCTAGTCTACCCTCTACTTTCATTATATTACCCAGGTCTACCATCTACTGTCATTATATTACCCAGGTCTACCATCTACTGTCATTATATGACACTGGTCTACCATCTACTGTCATTATATTACCCTGGTCTCTCCACTACTATCATTATATTACCCTGGTCTACCATCTACTGTCACTATATTACCCTGGTCTACCATCTACTGTCATTATATTACCCTGGTCTACCATCTACTGTCATTATATTACCATCTACTGTCATTATATTACCCTGGTCAACCATCTACTGTCATTATATTGCCCTGGTCTACCCTATACTGTCACTATATTACCCTGGTCTAACCATCTACTGTCATTATATTACCCTGGTCTACCCTCTACTTTCATTATTTTACCCTGGTCTGCCATCTACTGTCATTATATTACCCTGGTCTACCATCTACTGTCATTATATTACCCTGATCTACAATCTACTGTCATTATATTACTCTGGTCGACCATCCACTGTCATTATATTACCCTGGTCTACCATCTACTTTCATTATTTTACCCTGGTCTACCATCTACTGTCATTATATTACCCAGGTCTACCATCCACTGTCACTATATTACCCTGGTCTACCATCTACTGTCATTATATTACCCTGGTCTACCATCTACTGTCATTATATTACCCAGGTCTACCATCTACTGTCATTATATTACCCTGCTCTACAATCTACTGTCATTATATTAACCTGGTCTACCATCTACTGTCATTCCATTACCCTGGTCGACCATCTACTGTCATTATATTACCCTAGTCTACCCTCTACTTTCATTATATTACCCAGGTCTACCATCTACTGTCATTATATTACCCAGGTCTACCATCTACTGTCATTATATGACACTGGTCTACCATCTACTGTCATTATATTACCCTGGTCTCTCCACTACTATCATTATATTACCCTGGTCTACCATCTACTGTCACTATATTACCCTGGTCTACCATCTACTGTCATTATATTACCCTGGTCTACCATCTACTGTCATTATATTACCATCTACTGTCATTATATTACCCTGGTCTACCATCTACTATCATTATATTACCCTGGTCTACCATCTACTGTCATTATATTTCACTGGTCTCCACACAGCTGCCATTATATTACCCTGTTCTACCACCTACTGTCATTATATTTCCCGGATCTACCACCTACTGTCATTAAATTACCCTGGTCTACCATCTACTCTCATTATATTGCCCTGGTCTACAGTCAACTGTCATTAAATTACCCTGGTCTACCATCTACTGTCATTATATTACCCTGGTCAACCATCTACTGTCATTATATTGCCCTGGTCTACCCTATACTGTCATTAGATTACCCTGGTCAACCATCTACTGTCATTATATTGCCCTGGTCTACCCTATCCTGTCATTATATTACCCTGGTCTACCCTCTACTTTCATTATTTTACCCTAGTCTGCCATCTACTGTCATTATATTACCCTGGTCTACCATCTACTGTCATTATATTACCCTGGTCTATAATCTAATGTCATTATATTACTCTGGTCGACCATCCACTGTCATTATATTACCCTGGTCTACACTCTACTTTCATTATTTTACCCTGGTCTACCATCTACTGTCATTATATTACCCAGGTCTGCCATCCACTGTCACTATATTACCCTGGTCTACCATCTACTGTCATTATATTACCCTGGTCTACCATCTACTGTCATTATATTACCCTGGTCTACCCTCTACTTTCATTATATTACCCTGGTCTACCATCTACTGTCGTTATTTTACCCTCTACTGTCATTGTATTACCCTGGTCTACCATCTACTATCATTATATTACCCTGGTCTACCATCTACTGTCATTATATTACCCTGGTCTACCATATACTGTCATTATATTACCCTGGTCTCCCCACTACTATCATTATATTACCCTGCTCTACAATCTACTGTCATTATATTAACCTGGTCTACCATCTACTGTCATTCCATTACCCTGGTCGACCATCTACTGTCATTATATTACCCTGGTCTCTCCACTACTATCATTATATTACCCTGGTCTACCATCTACTGTCACTATATTACCCTGGTCTACCATCTACTGTCATTATATTACCCAGGTCTACCATCTACTGTCATTATATTACCATCTACTGTCATTATATTACCCTGGTCTACCATCTACTATCATTATATTACCCTGGTCTACCATCTACTGTCAATATATTACCCTGGTCTACCATCTACTCTCATTATATTACCCTGGTCTACCATCTACTTTCATTATATTACCCTGGTCTACCATCTACTGTCATTATATTACCCAGGTCTACCATCCACTGTCACTATATTGCCCTGGTCTGCCATCTACTGTCATTATATTACCCAGGTCTACCATCTACTGTCATTATATTACCCTCTAATGTCATTGTATTACCCTGGTCTACCATCTACTATCATTATATTACCCTGGTCTACCATCTACTGTCATTATATTACCCTGGTCTACCATATACTGTCATTATATTACCCTGGTCTCCCCACTACTGTCATTATATTACCCTGCTCTACAATCTACTGTCATTATATTACCCTGTTCTACCATCTACTGTCATTCCATTACCCTGGTCTACCATCTACTGTCATTATTTTACCCTAGTCTACCCTCTACTTTCATTATATTACCCAGGTCTACCATCTACTGTCATTATATTACCCAGGTCTACCATCTACTGTCATTATATGACCCTGGTCTACCATCTACTGTCATTATATTACCCTGGTCTACAATCTACTGTCATTATATTACTCTGGTCGACCATCCACTGTCATTATATTACCCTGGTCTACCATCTACTGTCATTATATTACCCAGGTCTACCATCCACTGTCACTATATTACCCTGGTCTACCATCTACTGTCATTATATTACCCTGGTCTACCATCTACTGTCATTATATTACCCAGGTCTACATCTACTGTCATTATATTACCCTGGTCTACCATCTACTGTCATTATATTACCCTGGTCTACCATCTACTGTCATCATATTACCCTGGTCTACCCTCTACTTTCATTATATTACCCTGGTCTACCATCTACTGTCGTTATATTACCCTCTACTGTCATTGTATTACCCTGGTCTACCATCTACTATCATTATATTACCCTGGTCTACCATCTACTGTCATTATATTACCCTGGTCTACCATATACTGTCATTATATTACCCTGGTCTCCCCACTACTGTCATTATATTACCCTGCTCTACAATCTACTGTCATTATATTAACCTGGTCTACCATCTACTGTCATTTCATTACCCTGGTCGACCATCTACTGTCATTATATTACCCTAGTCTACCCTCTACTTTCATTATATTACCCAGGTCTACCATCTACTGTCATTATATTACCCAGGTCTACCATCTACTGTCATTATATGACCCTGGTCTACCATCTACTGTCATTATATTACCCTGGTCTCTCCACTACTATCATTATATTACCCTGGTCTACCATCTACTGTCACTATATTACCCTGGTCTACCATCTACTGTCATTATATTACCCAGGTCTACCATCTACTGTCATTATATTACCATCTACTGTCATTATATTACCCTGGTCTACCATCTACTATCATTATATTACCCTGGTCTACCATCTACTGTCAATATATTACTCTGGTCTACCATCTACTGTCATTATATTACCCTGGTCTACCATCTACTTTCATTATATTACCCTGGTCTACCATCTACTGTCATTATATTACCCAGGTCTACCATCCACTGTCACTATATTACCCTGGTCTGCCATCTACTGTCATTATATTACCCTGGTCTACCATCTACTGTCATTATATTACCCTGGTCTACAATCTACTGTCATTATATTACTCTGGTCGACCATCCACTGTCATTATATTACCCTGGTCTACCCTCTACTTTCATTATTTTACCCTGGTCTACCATCTACTGTCATTATATTACCCAGGTCTACCATCCACTGTCACTATATTACCCTGGTCTACCATCTACTGTCATTATATTACCCTGGTCTACCATCTACTGTCATTATATTACCCAGGTCTACCATCTACTGTCATTATATTACCCTGGTCTACCATCTACTGTCATTATATTACCCTGGTCTACCCTCTACTTTCATTATATTACCCTGGTCTACCATCTACTGTCATTATATTACCCTCTACTGTCATTGTATTACCCTGGTCTACCATCTACTATCATTATATTACCCTGGTCTACCATCTACTTTCATTATTTACCCTGGTCTACCATCTACTGTCATTATATTACCCAGGTCTACCATCCACTGTCACTATATTACCCTGGTCTACCATCTACTGTCATTATATTACCCTGGTCTACCATCTACTGTCATTATATTACCATGGTCTACCCTCTACTTTCATTATATTACCCTGGTCTACCATCTACTGTCGTTATTTTACCCTCTACTGTCATTGTATTACCCTGGTCTACCATCTACTATCATTATATTACCCTGGTCTACCATCTACTGTCATTATATTACCCTGGTCTACCATATACTGTCATTATATTACCCTGGTCTCCCCACTACTATCATTATATTACCCTGCTCTACAATCTACTGTCATTATATTAACCTGGTCTACCATCTACTGTCATTACATTACCCTGGTCGACCATCTACTGTCATTATATTACCCTGGTCTCCACTACTATCATTATATTACCCTGGTCTACCATCTACTGTCACTATATTACCCTGGTCTACCATCTACTGTCATTATATTACCCAGGTCTACCATCTACTGTCATTATATTACCATCTACTGTCATTATATTACCCTGGTCTACCATCTACTATCATTATATTACCCTGGTCTACCATCTACTGTCATTATATTACTCTGGTCTACCATCTACTCTCATTATATTACCCTGGTCTACCATCTACTTTCATTATATTACCCTGGTCTACCATCTACTGTCATTATATTACCCAGGTCTACCATCCACTGTCACTATATTACCCTGGTCTGCCATCTACTGTCATTATATTACCCAGGTCTACCATCTACTGTCATTATATTACCCATCTACTGTCATTATATTACCCTGGTCTACCATCTACTATCATTATATTACCCTGGTCTACCATCTACTGTCATTATATTACCCTGGTCTACCATATACTGTCATTATATTACCCTGGTCTCCCCACTACTGTCATTATATTACCCTGTTCTACCATCTACTGTCATTATATTACCCTGTTCTATCATCTACTGTCATTATATTACCCTGGTCTACCATCTACTGTCATTATATTACCCTGGTCTACCCTCTACTTTCATTATATTACCCTGGTCTACCATCTACTGTCATTATATTACCCAGGTCTACCATCTACTGTCATTATATTACCCTGGTCTACCATCTACTGTCATTATATTACCCTGGTCTACCATCTACTGTCATTATATTACCCTGGTCTACCATCCACTGTCATTATATTACCCTGGTCTACCATCTACTGTCATTATATTACCCAGGTCTACCATCCACTGTCATTATATTACCCTGGTCTACCATCTACTGTCATTATATTACCCTGGTCTACCATCTACTGTCATTATATTACCCTGGTCTACCATCTACTGTCATTATATTACCCTGGTCTACCATCTACTGTCATTATATTACCCTGGTCTACCATCTACTGTCATTATATTACCCTGGTCTACCCTCTACTTTCATTATATTACCCTGGTCTACCATCTACTGTCGTTATATTACCCTCTACTGTCATTATATTACCCTGGTCTACCATCTACTATCATTATATTACCCTGGTCTACCATCTACTGTCATTATATTACCCTGGTCTACCATATACTGTCATTATATTACCCTGGTCTCCCCCACTACTATCATTATATTACCCTGCTCTACAATCTACTGTCATTATATTAACCTGGTCTACCATCTACTGTCATTTCATTACCCTGGTCTACCATCTACTGTCATTATATTACCCTAGTCTACCCTCTACTGTCATTATATTACCCAGGTCTACCATCTACTGTCATTATATTACCCAGGTCTACCATCTACTGTCATTATATGACCCTGGTCTACCATCTACTGTCATTATATTACCCTGGTCTCTCCACTACTATCATTATATTACCCTGGTCTACCATCTACTGTCACTATATTACCCTGGTCTACCATCTACTGTCATTATATTACCCTGGTCTACCATCTACTGTCATTATATTACCATCTACTGTCATTATATTACCCTGGTCTACCATCTACTATCATTATATTACCCTGGTCTACCATCTACTGTCATTATATTACCCTGGTCTACCATCTACTGTCATTATATTACCCTGGTCTACCATCTACTTTCATTATATTACCCTGGTCTACCATCTACTGTCATTATATTACCCAGGTCTACCATCTACTGTCATTATATTACCCTGGTCTACCATCTACTGTCATTATATTACCCTGGTCTACCATCTACTGTCATTATATTACCCTGGTCTACCATCTACTGTCATTATATTACTCTGGTCGACCATCCACTGTCATTATATTACCCTGGTCTACCCTCTACTTTCATTATTTTACCCTGGTCTACCATCTACTGTCATTATATTACCCAGGTCTACCATCCACTGTCACTATATTACCCTGGTCTACCATCTACTGTCATTATATTACCCTGGTCTACCATCTACTGTCATTATATTACCCAGGTCTACCATCTACTGTCATTATATTACCCTGGTCTACCATCTACTGTCATTATATTACCCTGGTCTACCATCTACTTTCATTATATTACCCTGGTCTACCATCTACTGTCGTTATATTACCCTCTACTGTCATTGTATTACCCTGGTCTACCATCTACTATCATTATATTACCCTGGTCTACCATCTACTGTCAATATATTACCCTGGTCTACCATATACTGTCATTATATTACCCTGGTCTCCCCACTACTGTCATTATATTACCCTACTCTACAATCTACTGTCATTATATTAACCTGGTCTACCATCTACTGTCATTCCATTACCCTGGTCGACCATCTACTGTCATTATATTACCCTAGTCTACCATCTACTTTCATTATATTACCCAGGTCTACCATCTACTGTCATTATATTACCCAGGTCTACCATCTACTGTCATTATATGACCCTGGTCTACCATCTACTGTCATTATATTACCCTGGTCTCTCCACTACTATCATTATATTACCCTGGTCTACCATCTACTGTCACTATATTACCCTAGTCTACCATCTACTGTCATTATATTACCCTGGTCTACCATCTACTGTCATTATATTAACATCTACTGTCATTATATTACCCTGGTCTACCATCTACTATCATTATATTACCCTGGTCTACCATCTACTGTCATTATATTTCACTGGTCTCCACACTGCTGTCATTATATTACCCTGTTCTACCACCTACTGTCATTATATTTCCCTGGTCTACCATCTACTGTCATTAAATTACCCTGGTCTACCATCTACTGTCATTATATTACCCTGGTCAACCATCTACTGTCATTATATTGCCCTGGTCTACCCTCTACTTTCATTATTTTACCCTGGTCTACCATCTACTGTCATTATATTACCCAGGTCTACCATCCACTGTCATTATATTACCCTGGTCTACCATCTACTGTCATTATATTACCCTGGTCTACCATCTACTGTCATTATATTACCCTGGTCTACCCTCTACTTTCATTATTTTACCCTGGTCTACCATCTACTGTCATTATATTACCCAGGTCTACCATCCACTGTCACTATATTACCCTGGTCTACCATCTACTTTCATTATATTACCCTGGTCTACCATCTACTGTCATTATATTACCCAGGTCTACCATCTACTGTCATTATATTACCCTGGTCTACCATCTACTGTCATTATATTACCCTGGTCTACCGTCTACTTTCATTATATTACCCTGGTCTACCATCTACTGTCATTATATTACCCTGGTCTACCATATACTGTCATTATATTACCCTGGTCTCCCCACTACTATCATTATATTACCCTGCTCTACAATCTACTGTCATTATATTACCCTGGTCTACCATATACTGTCATTATATTACCCTGGTCTCCCCACTACTATCATTATATTACCCTGCTCTACAATCTACTGTCATTATATTAACCTGGTCTACCCTCTACTTTCATTATATTACCCAGGTCTACCATTTACTGTCATTATATTACCCAGGTCTACCATCTACTGTCATTATATGACCCTGGTCTACCATCTACTGTCATTATATTACCCTGGTCTCTCCACTACTATCATTATATTACCCTGGTCTACCATCTACTGTCACTATATTACCCTGGTCTACCATCTACTGTCATTATATTACCCAGGTCTACCATCTACTGTCATTATATTACCATCTACTGTCATTATATTACCCTGGTCTACCATCTACTGTCAATATATTACTCTGGTCTACCATCTACTCTCATTATATTACCCTGGTCTACCATCTACTTTCATTATATTACCCTGGTCTAACATCTACTGTCACTATATTACCCTGGTCTACCATCTACTGTCATTATATTACCCTGGTCTACCATCTACTGTCAATATATTACTCTGGTCTACCATCTACTCTCATTATATTACCCTGGTCTACCATCTACTGTCATTATATTACCCTGGTCTACCATCTACTGTCATTATATTACCCTGGTCTACCATCTACTGTCATTATATTACCCTGGTCTACCCTCTACTTTCATTATATTACCCTGGTCTACCATCTACTGTCGTTATATTACCCTCTACTGTCATTGTATTACCCTGGTCTACCATCTACTATCATTATATTACCCTGGTCTACCATCTACTGTCATTATATTACCCTGGTCTACCATATACTGTCATTATATTACCCTGGTCTCCCCACTACTGTCATTATATTACCCTGCTCTACAATCTACTGTCATTATATTAACCTGGTCTACCATCTACTGTCATTATATTACCCTGGTCTACCATATACTGTCATTATATTACCCTGGTCTACCCACTACTGTCATTATATTACCCTACTCTACAATCTACTGTCATTATATTAACCTGGTCTACCATCTACTGTCATTCCATTACCCTGGTCGACCATCTACTGTCATTATATTACCCTAGTCTACCCTCTACTTTCATTATATTACCCAGGTCTACCATCTACTGTCATTATATTACCCAGGTCTACCATCTACTGTCATTATATGACCCTGGTCTACCATCTACTGTCATTATATTACCCTGGTCTCTCCACTACTATCATTATATTACCCTGGTCTACCATCTACTGTCACTATATTACCCTAGTCTACCATCTACTGTCATTATATTACCCTGGTCTACCATCTACCGTCTATATTAACATCTACTGTCATTATATTACCCTGGTCTACCATCTACTATCATTATATTACCCTGGTCTACCATCTACTGTCATTATATTTCACTGGTCTCCACACTGCTGTCATTATATTACCCTGTTCTACCACCTACTGTCATTATATTTCCCGGATCTACCACCTACTGTCATTAAATTACCCTGGTCTACCATCTACTCTCATTATATTGCCCTGGTCTACAGTCAACTGTCATTAAATTACCCTGGTCTACCATCTACTGTCATTATATTACCCTGGTCAACCATCTACTGTCATTATATTGCCCTGGTCTACCCTATACTGTCATTATATTACCCTGGTCTACCATCTACTGTCATTATATTACCCTGGTCTACCCTCTACTTTCATTATTTTACCCTGGTCTGCCATCTACTGTCATTATATTACCCTGGTCTACCATCTACTGTCATTATATTACCCTGGTCTACAATCTACTGTCATTATATTACTCTGGTCGACCATCCACTGTCATTATATTACCCTGGTCTACCCTCTACTTTCATTATTTTACCCTGGTCTACCATCTACTGTCATTATATTACCCAGGTCTACCATCCACTGTCACTATATTACCCTGGTCTACCATCTACTTTCATTATATTACCCTGGTCTACCATCTACTGTCATTATATTACCCAGGTCTACCATCTACTGTCATTATATTACCCTGGTCTACCATCTACTGTCATTATATTACCCTGGTCTACCGTCTACTTTCATTATATTACCCTGGTCTACCATCTACTGTCATTATATTTCCCTGGTCTACCATATACTGTCATTATATTACCCTGGTCTCCCCACTACTATCATTATATTACCCTGCTCTACAATCTACTGTCATTATATTAACCTGGTCTACCATCTACTGTCATTCCATTACCCTGGTCGACCATCTACTGTCATTATATTACCCTGGTCTACCCTCTACTTTCATTATATTACCCAGGTCTACCATCTACTGTCATTATATTACCCAGGTCTACCATCTACTGTCATTATATGACCCTGGTCTACCATCTACTGTCATTATATTACCCTGGTCTCTCCACTACTATCATTATATTACCCTGGTCTACCATCTACTGTCACTATATTACCCTGGTCTACCATCTACTGTCATTATATTACCCAGGTCTACCATATACTGTCATTATATTACCATCTACTGTCATTATATTACCCTGGTCTACCATCTACTGTCATTATATTACCCTGGTCTACCATCTACTGTCATTATATTACCCATGTCTACCATATACTGTCGTTATATTACACACTACTGTCATTATATTACCCTGGTCTACCATCTACTATCATTATATTACCCTGGTCTACCATCTACTGTCAATATATTACTCTGGTCTACCATCTACTCTCATTATATTACCCTGGTCTACCATCTACTTTCATTATATTACCATGGTCTAACATCTACTGTCACTATATTACCCTGGTCTACAGTCTACTGTCATTATATTATCCTGGTCTACCATCTACTGTCATTATATTACCCTGGTCTACCATCTACTGTCATTATATTACCCAGGTCTACTATCTACTGTCACTATATTACCCTGGTCTACCATCTACTGTCATTAGACAGGCCTCCAGGCCGGCTCGGTCCTCCCCTCCCGCTCCGTGGCTCTACGACTCATTGCGAGCTCACAGAACAGTGCTCCGGGCAGCCGAGCGGAAATGGAGGAAAACTCGCCTCCCTGCGGACCTGGCATCCTTTCACTCCCTCCTCTCTACATTTTCCTCCTCTGTCTCTGCTGCTAAAGCCACTTTCTTCCACTCTAAATTCCAAGCTTCTGCCTCTAACCCTAGGAAGCTCTTATTGCCACCTTCTACCTCCCTCCTGAATCCTCCTCCCCTCCCCCCCTCCTCCCTCTCTGCAGATGACTTCGTCAACCATTTTGAAAAGAAGGTCGATTACATCCGATCTACCATTGCTAAGTCATTATACACCGCTGGTTCTGCTCACACTGCCCTACCCTGTGCTCTACCTCTTTCTCCCTCTCTCTCCAGATGAAATCTCGCTTCTTATGACGGCCTGCCGCCCAACAACCTGCCCGCATTGACCCTATCCCCTCCCTGGTCTTCTCCAGACCATTTCAGATATTACCCTGGTCTCATCTCGCTCATCAACTCATCCCTGACCGCCCGTCCCTTCCGTCTTCAAGAGAGCGAGAGTTGCACCCCTTCTGAAAAACCTACACTCGATCCCTCCGATGTCAACAACTACAGACCAGTATCCCTCTTTCTTTTCTCTCCAAAAACTCTTGAACGTGCCGTCCTTGGCCAGCTCTCCCGCTATCTCTCTCAGAATGACCTTCTTGATCCAAATCAGTCAGGTTTCAAGACTAGTCATTCAACTGAGACTGCTCTTCTCTGTCACAGATCCGCACTTAAAGCTAACTCTCTCCTCTGCTCTCATCCTTCTAGACCTATCGGCTGCCTTCGACACTGTGAACCATCAGATCCTCCTCTCCACCCTCTCCGAGTTGGGCATCTCCGGTGCGGCCCATTGATTGCGTCCTACCTGACAGGTCGCTCCTACCAGGTGGCGTTGCGAGAATCTGTCTCCTCGCCACGCGCTCTCACCACTGGTGTCCCCCAGGGCTCTGTTCTAGGCCCTCTCCTATTCTCGCTATACACCAAGTCACTTGGCTCTGTCATCTCACATGGTCTCTCCTATCATTGCTATGCAGACGACACACATTAATCTTCTCCTTTCACCTTCTGATGAAAAAGTGGCGAATCGCATCTATGCATGTCTGGCAGACATATCAGTGTGGATCGGATCATGTATAGAATTGGCCGCGGGCAGCATTTGGTTCTTTAACGCACACACATATTCATACTCCTCCCTGCACCATTATAAGATAAGTTAACAATGTGGGTCGACACACAAATTAACTTCTGTCTTGGTGCATGCATTTCACACTTGTCAATGTTCATATTTGAGAGATACAATAATTATTATACTTATCAATGTTGTGGATGAGCGCATTGTTTGTTCTGTTCCCTCTCTCCATCTCTGTAGCTTCCGGGTATGCTGGAAAAGGACCCGAGCTAAGCGAATGGGTTGGCTTTATAGTGCCTGTCCCAAATGGCTCATTAATGCATATGGGCATATTGAAAGATATTGTCAGTAGTGATGTAATGTTGTAAATGTTATGTTGTGATATTGTTTAAAACTGTGTTGCAATGTATATCCTTCAGTATGTTTAGTTCATGGAAAATGTAGGTTTCTATTGTTAATTGATTAATTAATTAGGGTTAATTGTTCTGAGGGGAGGGGCTAGTCTACAAAAGGAGCCTCTCTTTCAGTCATGGAGAGGCAGTTTGGATTGAGCTGTGGATGGGGCAGCATTGTTTTTAAGCTGTCCCATAAGGTAGACGTTGATGGCAGTACTGTTGTTTTTTTGTTCCGGAATTCACTTGTAAATAAACACCTTTGCACAGAAGAACTTTTGCGGTTCCGCCATCTTTTTATTTTGATAGAAGTTAGGTTATCCAGTTTAGCCTTCTGGCCTACTCTATGTGACCACCTCAAGCTGAACCTCGGCAAGACGGAGCTGCTCTTCCTCCCGGGGAAGGACTGCCCGTTCCATGATCTCGCCATCACGGTTGACAACTCCATTGTTTCCTCCTCCCAGAGCACTAAGAACCTTGGCGTGATCCTGGACAACACCCTGTCGTTCTCAACTAACATCAAGGCGGTGGCCCGTTCCTGTAGGTTCATGCTCTACAACATCCGCAGAGTACGCCCTGCCTCACACAGGAAGCGGCGCAGGTCCTAATCCAGGCACTTGTCATCTCCCGTCTGGATTACTGCAATATGTTGGCTCGGCTCCCTGCCTGTGCCATTAAACCCCTACAACTCATCCAGAACGCCGCAGCCCGTCTGGTGTTCAACCTTCCCAAGTTCTCTCACGTCACCCCGCTCCTCCGCTCTCTCCACTGGCTTCCAGTTGAAGCTCGCATCCGCTACAAGACCATGGTGCTTGCCTACGGAGCTGTGAGGGGAACGGCACCGCAGTACCTCCAGGCTCTGATCAGGCCCTACACCCAAACAAGGGCACTGCGTTCATCCACCTCTGGCCTGCTCGCCTCCCTACCACTGAGGAAGTACAGTTCCCGCTCAGCCCAGTCAAAACTGTTCGCTGCTCTGGCCCCCCAATGGTGGAACAAACTCCCTCAAGACGCCAGGACAGCGGAGTCAATCACCACCTTCCGGAGACACCTGAAACCCCACCTCTTCAAGGAATACCTAGGATAGGATAAAGCAATCCTTCTCACCCCCCCGCCTTAAATGATTTAGATGCACTATTGTAAAGTGGCTGTTCCACTGATGTCAGAAGGTGAATTCACCAATTTGTAAGTCGCTCTGGATAAGAGCGTCTGCTAAATGACTTAAATGTAAATGTAAATTATATTACCCTGGTCTACCATCTACTGTCGTTATATTACCCTCTAATGTCATTGTATTACCCTGGTCTACCATCTACTATCATTATATTACCCTGGTCTACCATCTACTGTCATTATATTACCCTGGTCTACCATATACTGTCATTATATTACCCTGGTCTCCCCACTACTGTCATTATATTACCCTGCTCTACAATCTACTGTCATTATATTAACCTGGTCTACCATCTACTGTCATTCCATTACCCTGGTCGACCATCTACTGTCATTATATTACCCTAGTCTACCCTCTACTTTCATTATATTACCCAGGTCTACCATCTACTGTCATTATATTACCCAGGTCTACCATCTACTGTCATTATATGACCCTGGTCTACCATCTACTGTCATTATATTACCCTGGTCTCTCCACTACTATCATTATATTACCCTGGTCTACCATCTACTGTCACTATATTACCCTGGTCTACCATCTACTGTCATTATATTACCCTGGTCTACCATCTACTGTCATTATATTACCATCTACTGTCATTATATTACCCTGGTCTACCATCTACTGTCATTATATTACCCTGGTCTACCATCTACTGTCATTATATTTCACTGGTCTCCACACTGCTGTCATTATATTACCCTGTTCTACCACCTACTGTCATTATATTTCCCTGGTCTACCACCTACTGTCATTAAATTACCCTGGTCTACCATCTACTGTCATTATATTACCCTGGTCTACAGTCTACTGTCATTAAATTACCCTGGTCTACCATCTACTGTCATTATATTACCCTGGTCAACCATCTACTGTCATTATATTGCCCTGGTCTACCCTATACTGTCATTATATTACCCTGGTCTACCATCTACTGTCATTATATTACCCTGGTCTACCATCTACTTTCATTATTTTACCCTGGTCTTCCATCTACTGTCATTATATTACCCTGGTCTACCATCTACTGTCATTATATTACCCTGGTCTACAATCTACTGTCATTATATTACTCTGGTCGACCATCCACTGTCATTATATTACCCTGGTCTACCATCTACTGTCATTATTTTACCCTGGTCTACCATCTACTGTCATTATATTACCCAGGTCTAACATCCACTGTCACTATATTACCCTGGTCTACAATCTACTGTCATTATATTACCCTGGTCTACCATCTACTGTCATTATATTACCCAGGTCTACCATCTACTGTCATTATATTAGCCTGGTCTACCATCTACTGTCATTATATTACCCTGGTCTACCCTCTACTTTCATTATATTACCCTGGTCTACCATCTACTGTCGTTATATTACCCTCTACTGTCATTGTATTACCCTGGTCTACCATCTACTATCATTATATTACCCTGGTCTACCATCTACTGTCATTATATTACCCTGGTCTACCATATACTGTCATTATATTACCCTGGTCTCCCCACTACTATCATTATATTACCCTGCTCTACAATCTACTGTCATTATATTAACCTGGTCTACAATCTACTGTCATTCCATTACCCTGGTTGACCATCTACTGTCATTATATTACGCTAGTCTACCCTCTACTTTCATTATATTACCCAGGTCTACCATCTACTGTCATTATATTACCCAGGTCTACCATCTACTGTCATTATATGACCCTGGTCTACCATCTACTGTCATTATATTACCCTGGTCTCTCCACTACTATCATTATATTACCCTGGTCTACCATCTACTGTCACTATATTACCCTGGTCTACCATCTACTGTCATTATATTACCCAGGTCTACCATCTACTGTCATTATATTACCATCTACTGTCATTATATTACCCTGGTCTACCATCTACTATCATTATATTACCCTGGTCTACCATCTACTGTCAATACATTACTCTGGTCTACCATCTACTCTCATTATATTACCCTGGTCTACCATCTACTTTCATTATATTACCCTGTTCTAACATCTACTGTCACTATATTACCCTGGTCTACCATCTACTGTCATTATATTAACATGGTCTACCATCTACTGTCATTATATTACCCTGGTCTACCATCTACTGTCGTTATATTACCCTCTACTGTCATTATATTACCCTGGTCTACCATCTACTGTCATTATATTACCCTGGTCTACCATCTACTGTCGTTATATTACCCTGGTCTACAATCTACTGTCATTATATTATTCTGGTCGACCATCCACTGTCATTATATTACCCTGGTCTACCACCTACTGTCATTATATTTCCCGGGTCTACCACCTACTGTCATTAAATTACCCTGGTCTACCATCTACTGTCATTATATTGCCCTGGTCTACAGTCAACTGTCATTAAATTACCCTGGTCTACCATCTACTGTCATTATATTACCCTGGTCAACCATCTACTGCCATTATATTGCCATGGTCTACCCTATACTGTCATTATATTACCCTGGTCTACCATCTACTGTCATTATATTACCCTGGTCTACCCTCTACTTTCATTATTTTACCCTGGTCTGCCAACTACTGTCATTATATTACCCTGGTCTACCATCTACTGTCATTATATTACCCTGGTCTACAATCTACTGTCATTATATTATTCTGGTCGACCATCCACTGTCATTATATTACCCTGGTCTACCATCTACTGTCATTATATTACCCAGGTCTACCATCCACTGTCACTATATTACCCTGGTCTACCATCTACTGTCATTATATTACCCTGGTCTACCATCTACTGTCATTATATTACCCAGGTCTACCATCTACTGTCATTATATTACCCTGGTCTACCATATACTGTCGTTATATTACCCTCTACTGTCATTGTATTACCCTGGTCTACCATCTACTATCATTATATTACCCTGGTCTACCATCTACTGTCATTATATTACCCTGGTCTACCATATATTGTCATTATATTACCCTGGTCTCCCCACTACTATCATTATATTACCCTGCTCTACAATCTACTGTCATTATATTAACCTGGTCTATCATCTACTGTCATTCCATTACCCTGGTCGACCATCTACTGTCATTATATTACCCAGGTCTACCATCTACTGTCATTATATGACCCTGGTCTACCATCTACTGTCATTATATTACCCTGGTCTCTCCACTACTATCATTATATTACCCTGGTCTACCATCTACTGTCATTATATTACCCTGGTCTACCATCTACTGTCATTATGTTACCCTGGTCTACCATCTACTGTCATTATATTACCCTGGTCTACCATCTACTGTCAATATATTACTCTGGTCTACCATCTACTCTCATTATATTACTCTGGTCTACCATCTACTTTCATTATATTACCCTGGTCTACCATCTACTGTCACTATATTACCCTGGTCTACCATCTACTGTCATTATATTACCCTGGTCTACCATCTACTGTCGTTATATTACCCTCTACTGTCATTATATTACCCTGGTCTACCATCTACTATCATTATATTACCCTGGTCTACCATCTACTGTCAATATATTACTCTGGTCTACCATCTACTCTCATTATATTACCCTGGTCTACCATCTACTTTCATTATATTACCCTGGTCTAACATCTACTGTCACTATATTACCCTGGTCTACCATCTACTGTCATTATATTACCCTGGTCTACCATCTACTGTCGTTATATTACCCTCTACTGTCATTATATTACCCTGGTCTACCATCTACTTTCATTATATTACCCTGGTCTAACATCTACTGTCACTATATTACCCTGGTCTACAGTCTACTGTCATTATATTATCCTGGTCTACCATCTACTGTCATTATATTACCCTGGTCTACCATCTACTGTCATTATATTACCCAGGTCTACTATCTACTGTCATTATATTACCCTGTTCTACCATCCACTGTCATTATATTACCCTGGTCTACCATCTACTGTCATTATATTACCCTGGTCTACCATCTACTGTCATTATATTACCCTGGTCTCCTCACTACTATCATTATATTACCCTGGTCTACCGTCTACTGTCACTATATTACCATGTTCTACAATCTACTGTCATTATATTACCCTGGTCTACCATCTACTGTCATTATATTACCCTGGTCTACCATCTACTGTCGTTATATTACCCTCTATTGTCATTATATTACCCTGGTCTACCATCTACTATCATTATATTACCCTGGTCTACCATCTACTGTCAATATATTACTCTGGTCTACCATCTACTCTCATTATATTACCCTGGTCTAACATCTCCTGTCACTCTATTACCCTGGTTTACCATCTACTCTCATTATATTACCCTGGTCTACCATCTACTGTCATTATATTACCCTGGTCTACCATCTACTGTCATTATATTACCCTGGTCGACCATCTACTGTCATTATATTACCCTAGTCTACCCTCTACTTTCATTATATTACCCAGGTCTACCATCTACTGTCATTATATTACCCAGGTCTACCATCTACTGTCATTATATGACCCTGGTCTACCATCTACTGTCATTATATTACCCTGGTCTCTCCACTACTATCATTATATTACCCTGGTCTACCATCTACTGTCACTATATTACCCTGGTCTACCATCTACTGTCACTATGTTACCCTGGTCTACCATCTACTGTCATTATATTACCCTGGTCTACCATCTACTGTCAATATATTACTCTGGTCTACCATCTACTCATTATATTACTCTGGTCTACCATCTACTTTCATTATATTACCCTGGTCTAACATCTACTGTCACTATATTACCCTGGTCTACCATCTACTGTCATTATATTACCCTGGTCTACCATCTACTGTCATTATATTACTCTGGTCTACCATCTACTCTCATTATATTACTCTGGTCTACCATCTACTTTCATTATATTACCCTGGTCTACCATCTACTGTCATTATATTACCCTGGTCAACCATCTACTGTCATTATATTGCCCTGGTCTACCCTATACTGTCATTATATTACCCTGGTCTACCATCTACTGTCATTATATTACCCTGGTCTACCATCTACTTTCATTATATTACCCTGGTCTGCCATCTACTGTCATTATATTACCCTGGTCTACAATCTACTGTCATTATATTACTCTGGTCGACCATCCTCTGTCATTATATTACCCTGGTCTACCCTCTACTTTCATTATTTTACCCTGGTCTACCATCTACTGTCATTATATTACCCAGGTCTAACATCCACTGTCACTATATTACCCTGGTCTACAATCTACTGTCATTATATTACCCTGGTCTACCATCTACTGTCATTATATTACCCAGGTCTACCATCTACTGTCATTATATTACCCTGGTCTACCATCTACTGTCATTATATTACCCTGGTCTACCCTCTACTTTCATTATATTACCCTGGTCTACCATCTACTGTCGTTATATTACCCTCTACTGTCATTGTATTACCTGGTCTACCATCTACTATCATTATATTACCCTGGTCTACCATCTACTGTCATTATATTACCCTGGTCTACCATATACTGTCATTATATTACCCTGGTCTCCCCACTACTATCATTATATTACCCTGCTCTACAATCTACTGTCATTATATTAACCTGGTCTACAATCTACTGTCATTCCATTACCCTGGTCGACCATCTACTGTCATTATATTACCCTAGTCTACCCTCTACTTTCATTATATTACCCAGGTCTACCATCTACTGTCATTATATTACCCAGGTCTACCATCTACTGTCATTATATGACCCTGGTCTACCATCTACTGTCATTATATTACCCTGGTCTCTCCACTACTATCATTATATTACCCTGGTCTACCATCTACTGTCACTATATTACCCTGGTCTACCATCTACTGTCATTATATTACCCAGGTCTACCATCTACTGTCATTATATTACCATCTACTGTCATTATATTACCCTGGTCTACCATCTACTATCATTATATTACCCTGGTCTACCATCTACTGTCAATACATTACTCTGGTCTACCATCTACTCTCATTATATTACCCTGGTCTACCATCTACTTTCATTATATTACCCTGTTCTAACATCTACTGTCACTATATTACCCTGGTCTACCATCTACTGTCATTATATTACCCTGGTCTACCATCTACTGTCATTATATTACCCTGGTCTACCATCTACTGTCGTTATATTACCCTCTACTGTCATTATATTACCCTGGTCTACCATCTACTGTCATTATATTACCCTGGTCTACCATCTACTGTCGTTATATTACCCTGGTCTACAATCTACTGTCATTATATTATTCTGGTCGACCATCCACTGTCATTATATTACCCTGGTCTACCACCTACTGTCATTATATTTCCCGGGTCTACCACCTACTGTCATTAAATTACCCTGGTCTACCATCTACTGTCATTATATTGCCCTGGTCTACAGTCAACTGTCATTAAATTACCCTGGTCTACCATCTACTGTCATAATATTACCCTGGTCAACCATCTACTGTCATTATATTGCCCTGGTCTACCCTATACTGTCATTATATTACCCTGGTCTACCATCTACTGTCATTATATTACCCTGGTCTACCCTCTACTTTCATTATTTTACCCTGGTCTGCCAACTACTGTCATTATATTACCCTGGTCTACCATCTACTGTCATTATATTACCCTGGTCTACCATCCACTGTCACTATATTACCCTGGTCTACCATCTACTGTCATTATATTACCCTGGTCTACCATCTACTGTCATTATATTACCCAGGTCTACCATCTACTGTCATTATATTACCCTGGTCTACCATCTACTGTCGTTATATTACCCTCTACTGTCATTGTATTACCCTGGTCTACCATCTACTATCATTATATTACCCTGGTCTACCATCTACTGTCATTATATTACCCTGGTCTACCATATATTGTCATTATATTACCCTGGTCTCCCCACTACTATCATTATATTACCCTGCTCTACAATCTACTGTCATTATATTACCCTGGTCTACCATCTACTGTCACTATATTACCCTGGTCTACCATCTACTGTCATTATATTACCCAGGTCTACCATCTACTGTCATTATATTACCATCTACTGTCATTATATTACCCTGGTCTACCATCTACTATCATTATATTACCCTGGTCTACCATCTACTGTCAATACATTACTCTGGTCTACCATCTACTCTCATTATATTACCCTAGTCTACCATCTACTTTCATTATATTACCCTGTTCTAACATCTACTGTCACTATATTACCCTGGTCTACCATCTACTGTCATTATATTACCCTGGTCTACCATCTACTGTCATTATATTACCCTGGTCTACCATCTACTGTCGTTATATTACCCTCTACTGTCATTATATTACCCTGGTCTACCATCTACTGTCATTATATTACCCTGGTCTACCATCTACTGTCGTTATATTACCCTGGTCTACAATCTACTGTCATTATATTATTCTGGTCGACCATCCACTGTCATTATATTACCCTGGTCTACCACCTACTGTCATTATAGTTCCCGGGTCTACCACCTACTGTCATTAAATTACCCTGGTCTACCATCTACTGTCATTATATTGCACCGGTCTACAGTCAACTGTCATTAAATTACCCTGGTCTACCATCTACTGTCATTATATTACCCTGGTCTACCATCTACTGTCATTATATTACCCTGGTCTCTCCACTACTATCATTATATTACCCTGGTCTACCATCTACTGTCACTATATTACCCTGGTCTACCATCTACTGTCACTATGTTACCCTGGTCTACCATCTACTGTCATTATATTA
Organism: Oncorhynchus masou masou; assembly: GCF_036934945.1. Lineage (NCBI taxonomy): Eukaryota > Metazoa > Chordata > Actinopteri > Salmoniformes > Salmonidae > Oncorhynchus > Oncorhynchus masou. Next base: position 1,425,712 of record NC_088242.1, read on the forward strand.
CCCTGGTCTACCATCTACTGTCAATATATTACTATGGTCTACCATCTACTCTCATTATATTACTCTGGTCTACCATCTACTTTCATTATATTACCCTGGTCTAACATCTACTGTCACTATATTACCCTGGTCTACCATCTACTGTCAATATATTACTATGGTCTACCATCTACTCTCATTATATTACTCTGGTCTACCATCTACTTTCATTATATTACCCTGGTCTAACATCTACTGTCACTATATTACCCTGGTCTACCATCTACTGTCATTATATTACCCTGGTCTACCATCTACTGTCGTTATATTACCCTCTACTGTCATTATATTACCCTGGTCTACCATCTACTATCATTATATTACCCTGGTCTACCATCTACTGTCAATATATTACTCTGGTCTACCATCTACTCTCATTATATTACCCTGGTCTACCATCTACTTTCATTATATTACCCTGGTCTAACATCTACTGTCACTATATTACCCTGGTCTACAGTCTACTGTCATTATATTATCCTGGTCTACCATCTACTGTCATTATATTACCCTGGTCTACCATCTACTGTCATTATATTACCCAGGTCTATTATCTACTGTCATTATATTACCCTGTTCTACCATCCACTGTCATTATATTACCCTGGTCTACCATCTACTGTCATTATATTACCCTGGTCTACCATCTACTGTCATTATATTACCCTGGTCTCCTCACTACTATCATTATATTACCCTGGTCTACCGTCTACTGTCACTATATTACCATGTTCTACAATCTACTGTCATTATATTACCCTGGTCTACCATCTACTGTCATTATATTACCCTGGTCTACTATCTACTGTCGTTATATTACCCTCTATTGTCATTATATTACCCTGGTCTACCATCTACTGTCAATATATTACTCTGGTCTACCATCTACTCTCATTATATTACCCTGGTCTAACATCTCCTGTCACTCTATTACCCTGGTTTACCATCTACTCTCATTATATTACCCTGGTCTACCATCTACTGTCATTATATTACCCTGGTCTACCATCTACTGTCATTATATTACCCTGGTCGACCATCTACTGTCATTATATTACCCTAGTCTACCATCTACTTTCATTATATTACCCAGGTCTACCATCTACTGTCATTATATTACCCAGGTCTACCATCTACTGTCATTATATGACCCTGGTCTACCATCTACTGTCATTATATTACCCTGGACTCTCCACTACTATCATTATATTACCCTGGTCTACCATCTACTGTCACTATATTACCCTGGTCTACCATCTACTGTCACTATGTTACCCTGGTCTACCATCTACTGTCATTATATTACCCTGGTCTACCATCTACTGTCAATATATTACTCTGGTCTACCATCTACTCTCATTATATTACTCTGGTCTACCATCTACTTTCATTATATTACCCTGGTCTAACATCTACTGTCACTATATTACCCTGGTCTACCATCTACTGTCATTATATTACCCTGGTCTACCATCTACTGTCATTATATTACTCTGGTCTACCATCTACTCTCATTATATTACTCTGGTCTACCATCTACTTTCATTATATTACCCTGGTCTAACATCTACTGTCACTATGTTACCCTGGTCTACCATCTACTGTCATTATATTACCCTGGTCTACCATCTACTGTCAATATATTACTCTGGTCTACCATCTACTCTCATTATATTACTCTGGTCTACCATCTACTTTCATTATATTACCCTGGTCTAACATCTACTGTCACTATATTACCCTGGTCTACCATCTACTGTCATTATATTACCCTGGTCTACCATCTACTGTCGTTATATTACCCTCTACTGTCATTATATTACCCTGGTCTACCATCTACTATCATTATATTACCCTGGTCTACCATCTACTGTCAATATATTACTCTGGTCTACCATCTACTCTCATTATATTACCCTGGTCTACCATCTACTTTCATTATATTACCCTGGTCTAACATCTACTGTCACTATATTACCCTGATCTACAGTCTACTGTCATTATATTATCCTGGTCTACCATCTACTGTCATTATATTACCCTGTTCTACCATCCACTGTCATTATATTACCCTGGTCTACCATCTACTGTCATTATATTACCCTGGTCTACCATCTACTGTCATTATATTACCCTGGTCTCCTCACTACTATCATTATATTACCCTGGTCTACCGTCTACTGTCACTATATTACCATGTTCTACAATCTACTGTCATTATATTACCCTGGTCTACCATCTACTGTCATTATATTACCCTGGTCTACCATCTACTGTCGTTATATTACCCTCTATTGTCATTATATTACCCTGGTCTACCATCTACTATCATTATATTACCCTGGTCTACCATCTACTGTCAATATATTACTCTGGTCTACCATCTACTCTCATTATATTACCCTGGTCTAACATCTCCTGTCACTCTATTACCCTGGTCTACCATCTACTCTCATTATATTACCCTGGTCTACCATCTACTGTCATTATATTACCCTGGTCTAGCATCTACTGTCATTATATTACCCTGGTCTACCATCTACTGTCATTATATTACCCAGGTCTACCATCTACTGTCATTATATTATCCTGGTCTACCATCTACTGTCATTATATTACCCAGGTCTACCATCTACTGTCATTATATTATCCTGGTCTACCATCTACTGTCATTATATTAACCAGGTCTACCATCTACTGTCATTATATTACCCAGGTCTACCATCTACTGTCATTATATTACCCTGGTCTACCATATACTGTCATTATATTACCCTGGTCTCCCCACTACTGTCATTATATTACCCTGCTCCAAAATCTACTGTCATTATATTAACCTGGTCTACCATCTACTGTCATTCCATTACCCTGGTCGACCATCTACTGTCATTATATTACCCTAGTCTACCATCTACTGTCATTATATTACCCAGGTCTACCATCTACTGTCATTATATGACCCTGGTCTACCATCTACTGTCATTATATTACCCTGGTCTCCCCACTACTATCATTATATTACCCTGGTCTACCATCTACTGTCACTATGTTACCCTGGTCTACCATCTACTGTCATTATATTACCCTGGTCTACCATCTACTGTCATTATATTACCATCTACTGTCATTATATTACCCTGGTCTACCATATACTATCATTATATTACCCTGGTCTACCATCTACTGTCATTATATTTCACTGGTCTACCATCTACTGTCATTATATTACCCTGGTCTACCATATAATGTCATTATATTACCCTGGTCTCCCCACTACTGTCATTATATTACACTGCTCCAAAATCTACTGTCATTATATTACCCTGGTCTACCATCTACTTTCATTCCATTACCCTGGTCGACCATCTACTGTCATTATATTACCCTAGTCTACCCTCTACTTTCATTATATTACCCAGGTCTACCATCTACTGTCATTATATTACCCAGGTCTACCATCTACTGTCATTATATGACCCTGGTCTACCATCTACTGTCATTATATTACCTTGGTCTACCATCTACTGTCATTATATTACCATCTACTGTAATTATATTACCCTGGTCTACCATCTACTATCATTATATTACCCTGGTCTACCCTCTACTTTCATTATTTTACCCTGGTCTACCATCTACTGTCATTATATTACCCAGGTCTACCATCTACTGTCACTATATTACCCTGGTCTACCATCCACTGTCACTATATTACCCTGGTCTACCATCTACTGTCATTATATTACCCTGGTCTACCATCTACTGTCATTATATTACCCAGGTCTACCATCTACTTTCATTATATTACCCAGGTCTACCATCTACTGTCATTATATTACCCAGGTCTACCATCTACTGTCATTATATGACCCTGGTCTACCATCTACTGTCATTATATTACCCTGGTCTCTCCACTACTATCATTATATTACCCTGGTCTACCATCTACTGTCACTATATTACCCTGGTCTACCATCTACTGTCACTATGTTACCCTGGTCTACCATCTACTGTCATTATATTACCCTGGTCTACCATCTACTGTCATTATATTACTTTGGTCTACCATCTACTGTCATTATATTACTCTGGTCTACCATCTACTTTCATTATATTACCCTGGTCTAACATCTACTGTCACTATATTACCCTGGTCTACCATCTACTGTCATTATATTACCCTGGTCTACCATCTACTGTCATTATATTACCCTGGTCTACCATCTACTCTCATTATATTACCCTGGTCTACCATCTACTTTCATTATATTACCCTGGTCTAACATCTACTGTCACTATATTACCCTGGTCTACCATCTACTGTCATTATATTACCCTGGTCTACCATCTACTGTCAATATATTACTCTGGTCTACCATCTACTCTCATTATATTACTCTGGTCTTCCATCTACTTTCATTATATTACCCTGGTCTAACATCTACTGTCACTATATTACCCTGGTCTACCATCTACTGTCATTATATTACCCTGGTCTACCATCTACTGTCGTTATATTACCCTCTACTGTCATTATATTACCCTGGTCTACCATCTACTATCATTATATTACCCTGGTCTACCATCTACTGTCAATATATTACTCTGGTCTACCATCTACTCTCATTATATTACCCTGGTCTACCATCTACTTTCATTATATTACCCTGGTCTAACATCTACTGTCACTATATTACCCTGGTCTACAATCTACTGTCATTATATTACCCTGGTCTACCATCTACTGTCATTATATTACCCTGGTCTACCATCTACTGTCATTATATTACCCTGGTCTACCATCTACTGTCATTATATTACCCTGGTCTACCATCTACTGTCATTATATTACCCTGGTCTACCATCTACTGTCATTATATTACCCTGGTCTCCTCACTACTATCATTATATTACCCTGGTCTACCGTCTACTGTCACTATATTACCCTGTTCTACAATCTACTGTCATTATATTACCCTGGTCTACCATCTACTGTCATTATATTACCCTGGTCTACCATCTACTGTCGTTATATTACCCTCTATTGTCATTATTTTACCCTGGTCTACCATCTACTATCATTATATTACCCTGGTCTACCATCTACTGTCAATATATTACTCTGGTCTACCATCTACTCTCATTATATTACCCTGGTCTAACATCTCCTGTCACTCTATTACCCTGGTCTACCATCTACTCTCATTATATTACCCTGGTCTACCATCTACTGTCATTATATTACCCTGGTCTACCATCTACTGTCATTATATTACCCTGGTCTACCATCTACTGTCATTATATTACCCAGGTCTACCATCTACTGTCATTATATTATCCTGGTCTACCATCTACTGTCATTATATTACCCAGGTCTACCATCTACTGTCATTATATTATCCTGGTCTACCATCTACTGTCATTATATTACCCAGGTCTACCATCTACTGTCATTATATTACCCAGGTCTACCATCTACTGTCATTATATTACCCTGGTCTACCATATACTGTCATTATATTACCCTGGTCTCCCCACTACTGTCATTATATTACCCTGCTCCAAAATCTACTGTCATTATATTAACCTGGTCTACCATCTACTGTCATTCCATTACCCTGGTCGACCATCTACTGTCATTATATTACCCTAGTCTACCCTCTACTGTCATTATATTACCCAGGTCTACCATCTACTGTCATTATATGACCCTGGTCTACCATCTACTGTCATTATATTACCCTGGTCTCCCCACTACTATCATTATATTACCCTGGTCTACCATCTACTGTCACTATATTACCCTGGTCTACCATCTACTGTCATTATATTACCCTGGTCTACCATCTACTGTCATTATATTACCATCTACTGTCATTATATTACCCTGGTCTACCATATACTATCATTATATTACCCTGGTCTACCATCTACTGTCATTATATTTCACTGGTCTACCATCTACTGTCATTATATTACCCTGGTCTACCATATAATGTCATTATATTACCCTGGTCTCCCCACTACTGTCATTATATTACACTGCTCCAAAATCTACTGTCATTATATTACCCTGGTCTACCATCTACTTTCATTCCATTACCCTGGTCGACCATCTACTGTCATTATATTACCCTAGTCTACCCTCTACTTTCATTATATTACCCAGGTCTACAATCTACTGTCATTATATTACCCAGGTCTACCATCTACTGTCATTATATGACCCTGGTCTACCATCTACTGTCATTATATTACCTTGGTCTACCATCTACTGTCATTATATTACCATCTACTGTAATTATATTACCCTGGTCTACCATCTACTATCATTATATTACCCTGGTCTACCCTCTACTTTCATTATTTTACCCTGGTCTACAATCTACTGTCATTATATTACCCAGGTCTACCATCTACTGTCACTATAATACCCTGGTCTACCATCCACTGTCACTATATTACCCTGGTCTACCATCTACTGTCATTATATTACCCTGGTCTACCATCTACTGTCATTATATTACCCAGGTCTACCATCTACTGTCATTATATTACCCTGGTCTACCATCTACTGTCATTATATTACCCTGGTCTACCCTCTACTTTCGTTATATTACCCTGGTCTACCATCTACTGTCGTTATATTACACTCTACTGTCATTGTATTACCCTGGTCTACCATCTACTATCATTATATTACCCTGGTCTACCATCTACTGTCAATATATTACTCTGGTCTACCATCTACTCTCATTATTTTACCCTGGTCTAACATCTCCTGTCACTCTATTACCCTGGTCTACCATCTACTCTCATTATATTACCCTGGTCTACCATCTCCTGTCACTCTATTACCCTGGTCTACCATCTACTCTCATTATATTACCCTGGTCCACCATCTACTGTCATTATATTACCCTGGTCTACCATCTACTGTCATTATATTACCCTGGTCTACCATCTACTGTCATTATATTACCCAGGTCTACCATCTACTGTCATTATATTATCCTGGTCTACCATCTACTGTCACTATTTTACCCTGGTCTACCATCTACTGTCATTATATTACCCTGGTCTACCATCTACTGTCATTATATTACTCTGGTCTACCATCTACTCTCATTATATTACTCTGGTCTACCATCTACTTTCATTATATTACCCTGGTCTAACATCTACTGTCACTATGTTACCCTGGTCTACCATCTACTGTCATTATATTACCCTGGTCTACCATCTACTGTCAATATATTACTCTGGTCTACCATCTACTCTCATTATATTACTCTGGTCTACCATCTACTTTCATTATATTACCCTGGTCTAACATCTACTGTCACTATATTACCCTGGTCTACCATCTACTGTCATTATATTACCCTGGTCTACCATCTACTGTCGTTATATTACCCTCTACTGTCATTATATTACCCTGGTCTACCATCTACTATCATTATATTACCCTGGTCTACCATCTACTGTCAATATATTACTCTGGTCTACCATCTACTCTCATTATATTACCCTGGTCTACCATCTACTTTCATTATATTACCCTGGTCTAACATCTACTGTCACTATATTACCCTGGTCTACAGTCTACTGTCATTATATTATCCTGGTCTACCATCTACTGTCATTATATTACCCTGGTCTACCATCTACTGTCATTATATTACCCTGTTCTACCATCCACTGTCATTATATTACCCTGGTCTACCATCTACTGTCATTATATTACCCTGGTCTACCATCTACTGTCATTATATTACCCTGGTCTCCTCACTACTATCATTATATTACCCTGGTCTACCGTCTACTGTCACTATATTACCATGTTCTACAATCTACTGTCATTATATTACCCTGGTCTACCATCTACTGTCATTATATTACCCTGGTCTACCATCTACTGTCGTTATATTACCCTCTACTGTCATTATATTACCCTGGTCTACCATCTACTATCATTATATTACCCTGGTCTACCATCTACTGTCAATATATTACTCTGGTCTACCATCTACTCTCATTATATTACCCTGGTCTAACATCTACTGTCACTATATTACCCTGGTCTACCATCTACTGTCATTATATTACCCTGGTCTACCATCTACTGTCATTATATTACCCTGGTCTACCATCTACTGTCATTATATTACCCTGGTCTACCATCTACTGTCATTATATTACCCAGGTCTACCATCTACTGTCATTATATTATCCTGGTCTACCATCTACTGTCATTATATTACCCAGGTCTACCATCTACTGTCATTATATTATCCTGGTCTACCATCTACTGTCATTATATTACCCAGGTCTACCATCTACTGTCATTATATTACCCAGGTCTACCATCTACTGTCATTATATTACCCTGGTCTACCATATACTGTCATTATATTACCCTGGTCTCCCCACTACTGTCATTATATTACCCTGCTCCAAAATCTACTGTCATTATATTAACCTGGTCTACCATCTACTGTCATTCCATTACCCTGGTCTACCATCTACTGTCATTATATTACCCTGGTCTCCCCACTACTATCATTATATTACCCTGGTCTACCATCTACTGTCACTATATTACCCTGGTCTACCATCTACTGTCATTATATTACCCTGGTCTACCATCTACTGTCATTATATTACCATTTACTGTCATTATATTACCCTGGTCTACCATATACTATCATTATATTACCCTGGTCTACCATCTACTGTCATTATATTTCACTGGTCTACCATCTACTGTCATTATATTACCCTGGTCTACCATATAATGTCATTATATTACCCTGGTCTCCCCACTACTGTCATTATATTACACTGCTCCAAAATCTACTGTCATTATATTACCCTGGTCTACCATCTACTTTCATTCCATTACCCTGGTCGACCATCTACTGTCATTATATTACCCTAGTCTACCCTCTACTGTCATTATATTACCTTGGTCTACCATCTACTGTCATTATATTACCATCTACTGTAATTATATTACCCTGGTCTACCATCTACTATTTATATTACCCTGGTCTACCATCGACTGTCATTATATTTCACTGGTCTTCACACTGCTGTCATTATATTACCCTGTTCTACCACCTACTGTCATTATATTTCCCGGGTCTACCACCTACTGTCATTATATTACTCTGGTCGACCATCTACTGTCACTATATTACCCTGGTCTACCATCTACTGTCATTATATTACCCAGGTCTACCATCTACTGTCATTATATTACCCTGGTCTACCATCTACTGTCGTTATATTACCCTCTACTGTCATTGTATTACCCTGGTCTACCATCTACTATCATTATATTACCCTGGTCTACCATCTACTGTCAATATATTACCCAGGTCTACCATCCACTGTCACTATATTACCCTCTACTGTCATTGTATTACCCTGGTCTACCATCTACTATCATTATATTACCCTGGTCTACCATCTACTGTCGTTATATTACCCTCTACTGTCATTGTATTACCCTGGTCTACCATCTACTATCATTATATTACCCTGGTCTACCATCTACTGTCATTATTTTACCCTGGTCTACCATCTACTGTCATTATATTACCCAGGTCTACCATCCACTGTCACTATATTACCCTGGTCTACCATCTACTGTCATTATATTACCCTGGTCTACCATCTACTGTCATTTTATTACCCAGGTCTACCATCTACTGTCATTATATTACCCTGGTCTAACATCTACTGTCATTATATTACCCTGGTCTACCCTCTACTTTCATTATATTACCCTGGTCTACCATCTACTGTCGTTATATTACACTCTACTGTCATTGTATTACCCTGGTCTACCATCTACTATCATTATATTACCCTGGTCTACCATCTACTGTCAATATATTACTCTGGTCTACCATCTACTCTCATTATATTACCCTGGTCTAACATCTCCTGTCACTCTATTACCCTGGTCTACCATCTACTCTCATTATATTACCCTGGTCTACCATCTACTGTCATTATATTACCCTGGTCTACCATCTACTGTCATTATATTACCCTGGTCTACCATCTACTGTCATTATATTACCCAGGTCTACCATCTACTGTCATTATATTATCCTGGTCTACCATCTACTGTCATTATATTACCCAGGTCTACCATCTACTGTCATTATATTACCCAGGTCTACCATCTACTGTCATTATATTACCCTGGTCTACCATATACTGTCATTATATTACCCTGGTCTCCCCACTACTGTCATTATATTACCCTGCTCCAAAATCTACTGTCATTATATTAACCTGGTCTACCATCTACTGTCATTCCATTACCCTGGTCGACCATCTACTGTCATTATATTACCCTAGTCTACCCTCTACTGTCATTATATTACCCAGGTCTACCATCTACTGTCATTATATGACCCTGGTCTACCATCTACTGTCATTATATTACCCTGGTCTCCCCACTACTATCATTATATTACCCTGGTCTACCATCTACTGTCACTATATTACCCTGGTCTACCATCTACTGTCATTATATTACCCTGGTCTACCATCTACTGTCATTATATTACCATCTACTGTCATTATATTACCCTGGTCTACCATATACTATCATTATATTACCCTGGTCTACCATCTACTGTCATTATATTTCACTGGTCTACCATCTACTGTCATTATATTACCCTGGTCTACCATATAATGTCATTATATTACCCTGGTCTCCCCACTACTGTCATTATATTACACTGCTCCAAAATCTACTGTCATTATATTACCCTGGTCTACGATCTACTTTCATTCCATTACCTTGGTCGACCATCTACTGTCATTATATTACCCTAGTCTACCCTCTACTTTCATTATATTACCCAGGTCTACCATCTACTGTCATTATATTACCCAGGTCTACCATCTACTGTCATTATATGACCCTGGTCTACCATCTACTGTCATTATATTACCTTGTTCTACCATCTACTGTCATTATATTACCATCTACTGTAATTATATTACCCTGGTCTACCATCTACTATCATTATATTACCCTGGTCTACCATCGACTGTCATTATATTTCACTGGTCTTCACACTGCTGTCATTATATTACCCTGTTCTACCACCTACTGTCATTATATTTCCCGGGTCTACCACCTACTGTCATTATATTACTCTGGTCGACCATCTACTGTCACTATATTACCCTGGTCTACCATCTACTGTCATTATATTACCCAGGTCTACCATCTACTGTCATTATATTACCCTGGTCTACCATCTACTGTCGTTATATTACCCTCTACTGTCATTGTATTACCCTGGTCTACCATCTACTATCATTATATTACCCTGGTCTACCATCTACTGTCAATATATTACCCAGGTCTACCATCCACTGTCACTATATTACCCTCTACTGTCATTGTATTACCCTGGTCTACCATCTACTATCATTATATTACCCTGGTCTACCATCTACTGTCGTTATATTACCCTCTACTGTCATTGTATTACCCTGGTCTACCATCTACTATCATTATATTACCCTGGTCTACCATCTACTGTCATTATTTTACCCTGGTCTACCATCTACTGTCATTATATTACCCAGGTCTACCATCCACTGTCACTATATTACCCTGGTCTACCATCTACTGTCATTATATTACCCTGGTCTACCATCTACTGTCATTTTATTACCCAGGTCTACCATCTACTGTCATTATATTACCCTGGTCTAACATCTACTGTCATTATATTACCCTGGTCTACCCTCTACTTTCATTATATTACCCTGGTCTACCATCTACTGTCGTTATATTACACTCTACTGTCATTGTATTACCCTGGTCTACCATCTACTATCATTATATTACCCTGGTCTACCATCTACTGTCAATATATTACTCTGGTCTACCATCTACTCTCATTATATTACCCTGGTCTAACATCTCCTGTCACTCTATTACCCTGGTCTACCATCTACTCTCATTATATTACCCTGGTCTACCATCTACTGTCATTATATTACCCTGGTCTACCATCTACTGTCATTATATTACCCTGGTCTACCATCTACTGTCATTATATTACCCAGGTCTACCATCTACTGTCATTATATTACCCTGGTCTACCATCTACTGTCATTATATTACCCAGGTCTACCATCTACTGTCATTATATTACCCAGGTCTACCATCTACTGTCATTATATTACCCTGGTCTACCATATACTGTCATTATATTACCCTGGTCTCCCAACTACTGTCATAATATTACCCTGCTCCACAATCTACTGTCATTATATTAACCTGGTCTACCATCTACTGTCATTCCATTACCCTGGTCGACCATCTACTGTCATTATATTACCCTAGTCTACCCTCTACTGTCATTATATTACCCAGGTCTACCATCTACTGTCATTATATGACCCTGGTCTACCATCTACTGTCATTATATTACCCTGGTCTCCCCACTACTATCATTATATTACCCTGGTCTAACATCTACTGTCACTATATTACCCTGGTCTACCATCTACTGTCATTATATTACCCTGGTCTACCATCTACTGTCATTATATTACCATTTACTGTCATTATATTACCCTGGTCTACCATATACTATCATTATATTACCCTGGTCTACCATCTACTGTCATTATATTTCACTGGTCTACCATCTACTGTCATTATATTACCCTGGTCTACCATCTAATGTCATTATATTACCCTGGTCTCCCCACTACTGTCATTATATTACACTGCTCCAAAATCTACTGTCATTATATTACCCTGGTCTACCATCTACTTTCATTCCATTACCCTGGTCGACCATCTACTGTCATTATATTACCCTAGTCTACCCTCTACTGTCATTATATTACCTTGGTCTACCATCTACTGTCATTATATTACCATCTACTGTAATTATATTACCCTGGTCTACCATCTACTATTTATATTACCCTGGTCTACCATCGACTGTCATTATATTTCACTGGTCTTCACACTGCTGTCATTATATTACCCTGTTCTACCACCTACTGTCATTATATTTACCCTGGTCTACCACCTACTGTCATTATATTACTCTGGTCGACCATCTACTGTCACTATATTACCCTGGTCTACCATCTACTGTCATTATATTACCCAGGTCTACCATCTACTGTCATTATATTACCCTGGTCTACCATCTACTGTCGTTATATTACCCTCTACTGTCATTGTATTACCCTGGTCTACCATCTACTATCATTATATTACCCTGGTCTACCATCTACTGTCATTATATTACCCAGGTCTACCATCCACTGTCACTATATTACCCTCTACTGTCATTGTATTACCCTGGTCTACCATCTACTATCATTATATTACCCTGGTCTACCATCTACTGTCGTTATATTACCCTCTACTGTCATTGTATGACCCTGGTCTACCATCTACTATCATTATATTACCCTGGTCTACCATCTACTGTCATTATTTTACCCTGGTCTACCATCTACTGTCATTATATTACCCAGGTCTACCATCCACTGTCACTATATTACCCTGGTCTACCATCTACTGTCATTATATTACCCTGGTCTACCATCTACTGTCATTTTATTACCCAGGTCTACCATCTACTGTCATTATATTACCCTGGTCTAACATCTACTGTCATTATATTACCCTGGTCTACCCTCTACTTTCATTATATTACCCTGGTCTACCATCTACTGTCGTTATATTACACTCTACTGTCATTGTATTACCCTGGTCTACCATCTACTATCATTATATTACCCTGGTCTACCATCTACTGTCAATATATTACTCTGGTCTACCATCTACTCTCATTATATTACCCTGGTCTAACATCTCCTGTCACTCTATTACCCTGGTCTACCATCTACTCTCATTATATTACCCTGGTCTACCATCTACTGTCATTATATTACCCTGGTCTACCATCTACTGTCATTATATTACCCTGGTCTACCATCTACTGTCATTATATTACCCAGGTCTACCATCTACTGTCATTATATTACCCTGGTCTACCATCTACTGTCATTATATTACCCAGGTCTACCATCTACTGTCATTATATTACCCAGGTCTACCATCTACTGTCATTATATTACCCTGGTCTACCATATACTGTCATTATATTACCCTGGTCTCCCCATCTACTGTCATTATATTACCCTGCTCCAAAATCTACTGTCATTATATTAACCTGGTCTACCATCTACTGTCATTCCATTACCCTGGTCGACCATCTACTGTCATTATATTACCCTAGTCTACCCTCTACTGTCATTATATTACCCAGGTCTACCATCTACTGTCATTATATGACCCTGGTCTACCATCTACTGTCATTATATTACCCTGGTCTCCCCACTACTATCATTATATTACCCTGGTCTACCATCTACTGTCACTATATTACCCTGGTCTACCATCTAATGTCATTATATTACCCTGGTCTACCATCTACTGTCATTATATTACCATCTACTGTCATTATATTACCCTGGTCTACCATATACTATCATTATATTACCCTGGTCTACCATCTACTGTCATTATATTTCACTGGTCTACCATCTACTGTCAGTATATTACCCTGGTCTACCATATAATGTCATTATATTACCCTGGTCTCCCCACTACTGTCATTATATTACACTGCTCCAAAATCTACTGTCATTATATTACCCTGGTCTACGATCTACTTTCATTCCATTACCTTGGTCGACCATCTACTGTCATTATATTACCCTAGTCTACCCTCTACTTTCATTATATTACCCAGGTCTACCATCTACTGTCATTATATTACCCAGGTCTACCATCTACTGTCATTATATGACCCTGGTCTACCATCTACTGTCATTATATTACCTTGTTCTACCATCTACTGTCATTATATTACCATCTACTGTAATTATATTACCCTGGTCTACCATCTACTATCATTATATTACCCTGGTCTACCATCGACTGTCATTATATTTCACTGGTCTTCACACTGCTGTCATTATATTACCCTGTTCTACCACCTACTGTCATTATATTTCCCGGGTCTACCACCTACTGTCATTATATTACTCTGGTCGACCATCCACTGTCATTATATTACCCTGGTCTACCCTCTACTTTCATTATTTTACCCTGGTCTACCATCTACTGTCATTATATTACCCAGGTCTACCATCCACTGTCACTATATTACCCTGGTCTACCATCTACTGTCATTATATTACCCTGGTCTACCATCTACTGTCATTATATTACCCAGGTCTACCATCTACTGTCATTATATTACCCTGGTCTACCATCTACTGTCATTATATTACCCTGGTCTACCCTCTACTTTCATTATATTACCCTGGTCTACCATCTACTGTCGTTATATTACCCTCTACTGTCATTGTATTACCCTGGTCTACCATCTACTATCATTATATTACCCTGGTCTACCATCTACTGTCATTATATTACCCTGGTCTCCCCACTACTATCATTATATTACCCTGCTCTACAATCTACTGTCATTATATTAACCTGGTCTACCATCTACTGTCATTCCATTACCCTGGTCGACCATCTACTGTCATTATATTACCCTAGTCTACCCTCTACTTTCATACCTTAAGGGAACTTTTTGACAATCACCGTATGGTTAGTGAGAAAGTCCCTATTGGAACTGTACGGTCCCTTACTAGACGTCCGAAAACATTTTTAAAATTCGGGGACGGTGTCGGGCCGAGCGGCAGGGCCAGACCTACCGGGAAGTCATCAAATGAACTTTGTCGGACATTCGGTTTTCGTTTTATAAAATAATCAAATTTTGGTCCATTTTTCCGCTATGCCGGAAGATCCCACAAGAGGGCAGAAGCAATCATATTGCTATTGGACAAAACATCCCAAATCACGACGTGCCATATCTCGAAAACTGAAAATATTTCGAAGCCGAAACTTGGTGAGCGTAGGTTTGGCATAATGGGCAGATGGCCCCGAACAAGATGGCGTCTAGGCCTCAACGGTTTTTGAGTAATGGCCATATTTCTGGGATTAAAGGTCCAAAATGAAAATAGAGAAATTATTTTTTCACTTCACGTCAAAGTCAAGGAGCCTCCGGTGTCAATAAAAAAAAAAAATCAGCCATTTATCTATCGTCATTTAAGAGAAATCGTACGATGACCAGATTGTGATGTTCAGATATAGGTGTTTTTTTTTCAACGGTTACAGATCCAGTTGCAGGGTGTTCATACGAATATTTTTAAAGTGTGCTGCGGAGCTCTGCGACATTTCTGTGATTTTCTATGATTTTCTGAAATAACACACACTCACTAAACCCTCCGTAAATAACTCAGTTCTTAACGTAAAGACTTAAAACTCAGGATTCTGTAAAGGCATACCCCAATGAGGATATGAGTTTATTTATAGCTTCCTGTGCCAACAGGAAGTGCCTTAAATGGTGTCATAGTGGCTGTATCCAAGGGTTAAAAAGGTCAGATCTTTTCAAAACTTCATATGTGATTAGGCAACCCTCCTGAACTGTAAAATCACTCATTTCTCCCAACAGATGTCAAAGAAAAGCTCTCACACACACACACAGCAAGGATGGAGTGACAAAGCGCGGTGTTTAAAGACACAGAGAGCAGGCAATGGCATAAACATAATCCCAAGGCCGTGCCGAGTCCAACGAGGCGCCCCGCTTGACCGTAGCTCGCTCGGTCTGAGCGCAGCGACCATGAGAAAAATAGGCCCACAATGAAGCCTGCACCACAATGTCATTTGATTTTGGGTGACAGCGGCGGAACCGTTAGGTTTAGAAGGACAATTCAAACACAGGACTGTTCCTAACGTCCTCCCGATCTGTGCAAGCCTAACCTTGACTGTGTGGCATTAACCTTTCACAGTTAACCTCTTGAAACTCCCCATCCCGGATCCGGGATCGTGACTAAAGCCTCAGGCTCATTAGCATAACGCAACGTTAACGATTTCTGAAAATCGCAAATAAAATTAAAATAATGCGTTTGCTCTCAAGCTTAGCCTTTTCTTGACAACACTGTCATCTCAGATTTTCAAAATATGCTTTTGAACCATAGAAATTGACTAATTTGTGTAAGAGTATGCAAAGCTAGCAATGCATTTTGAATAACATGTAGCACGCAACATTTTCACAAAAACCAGATAACCAAATAAATAAAATCATTTACCTTTGAAGAGCTTCTGATGTTTTCAATGAGGAGACTCTCAGTTACACACCAAATGCGCAGTGTTTCCTGAAAGCGTCTGTGTGTAGGAGAAATCGTTCCGTTTTCTACATTGCGCCTGGCTACTGAAACGAACCGAAAATGCAGTCACCTACAACGTAAAACTTTTTCCGGATTAACTACATAATATCGACCGAAACATGGCAAACGTTGTTTGGAATCAGTCCTCAAGGTGTTTTTTCACATATCTCTTCATTGACATGCAGTTCGTGGAAGCTTGCTTTACTCTCTGTATTGTTTGGAAAAATACTGGCAGGTGACTTTTGCGCACCAATTTCGGCGCAGGACACCGGGCGGACACGTGGTAAATGTGGTCTCTTATGGTCAATCTTCCAATGATCTGCCTACAAATACGTCACAATGCTGCAGACACCTTGGGGAAACGACAGAAAGGGCAGACTCATTCCTCTTGCGTTCACAGCCATATAAGGAGATCATGACAAACAGAGCCTCAAAAATCCTTGTCATTTCCTGGATGCCATCTCATCTTGGTTTTGCCTGAAGCTCACGTTAAAGGGCACGCACAGAGAAGATCTTTGTATTTCTGGACACGTCAGAGTGTTTTCTTTCGAACAGTAGCAATTATATGCATAGTCGAGCATCTTTTTGTGACAAAATATCTTGTTTAAAATGGGAACGTTTTTCATCCAAAAATGAAATTGCGCCCCTAGAGTTCCAACAGGTTAAAAGAAGGTGTTTACATAAAAACAGTGTGCATTGACTTCTCTCCCCATAGGAATACATTGCCTGCTCCCCTAAATACAACCTGGGGTCTTTATGGGTTATGAATGCTGTATGAACCTGTCTTCTATGACATTCCATCAGACCACTATGAGGTCTACCTGTGTCGATTCTAAGCTTCCTGGAGCAACCGGAAGTGGTTAAATTGACCCCAAAGGTATTTGGATCTACATCACCTCCAAAAGTGGAAATGACTCTGCATTATTCAACCCTGTGTAGATCAGTCAATTCTCAACTTAAAGACTTAAAACTCAGGATTCCGTAGGTTTCTATGTCAGTCAAGACATGTGTGTATTTATAGCTTCCTGTGCCAACCGGAAGTGCCATAATTGGTGTCTCAGGGGCTGTTTGGAAGGGTTAAAAAAATCAGATCTGTCCAAAACTTCATATGTGTGATTAGACAACCCCCATGAACTGTAAATCAGTCATTTTTCCCAACAGATGTCAAAGAAAAGCTCTCACACACACACACAGCAAGGATGGAGTGACAAAGCGTGGTGTTTAAAGACACAGAGAGCAGGCAATGGCATAAACATAATCCCAAGGCCGTGCCGAGTCCAACGAGGTGCCCCGCTTGACCGTAGCTCGCTCGGTCTGAGCGCAGCGACCATGAGAAAAATAGGCCCACAATGAAGCCTGCACCACAATGTCATTTGATTTTGGGTGACAGCGGCGGAACCGTTAGGTTTAGAAGGACAATTCAAACACAGGACTGTTCCTAAGGTCCTCCCGATCTGTGCAAGCCTAACCTTGACTGTGTGGCATTAACCTAAAACAGTTAAAAGAAGGTGTTTACCAAAAAACAGTGTGCATTGACTTCTCTCCCCATAGGAATACATTGCCTGCTCCCCTAAATAAAACCTGGAGTCTATATGGGTTATGAATGCTGTATGAACCTGTCTTCTATGACATTCCATCAGACCACTATGAGGTCTACCTGTGTCGATTCTAAGCTTCCTGGAGCAACCGGAAGTGGTTAAATTGACCCAAAAGGTATTTGGATGTACATCACCTCGAAAGGTGAAAATAACTCTGCATTATTCAACCCTGTGTAGATCAGTCAATTCTCAACTTAAAGACTTAAAACTCAGGATTCCGTAGGTTTCTATGTCAGTCAAGACATGTGTGTATTTATAGCTTCCTGTGCCAACCGGAAGTGCCATAATTGGTGTCTCAGGGGCAGTTTGGAAGGGTTAAAAAAATCAGATCTGTCCAAAACTTCATATGTGTGATTAGACAACCCCCATGAACTGTAAATCAGTCATTTTTCCCAACAGATGTCAAAGAAAAGCTCTCACACACACACACAGCAAGGATGGAGTGACAAAGCGTGGTGTTTAAAGACACAGAGAGCAGGCAATGGCATAAACATAATCCCAAGGCCGTGCCAAGTCCAACGAGGTGCCCCGCTTGACCGTAGCTCGCTCGGTCTGAGCGCAGCGACCATGAGAAAAATAGGCCCACAATGAAGCCTGCACCACAATGTCATTTGATTTTGGGTGACAGCGGCGGAACCGTTAGGTTTAGAAGGACAATTCAAACACAGGACTGTTCCTAAGGTCCTCCCGATCTGTGCAAGCCTAACCTTGACTGTGTGGCATTAACCTTTCACAGTTAAAAGAAGGTGTTTACAAAAAAACAGTGTGCATTGACTTCTCTCCCCATAGGAATACATTGCCTGCTCCCCTAAATAAAACCTGGAGTCTATATGGGTTATGAATGCTGTATGAACCTGTCTTCTATGACATTCCATCAGACCACTATGAGGTCTACCTGTGTCGATTCTAAGCTTCCTGAAGCAACCGGAAGTGGTTAAATTGACCCAAAAGGTATTTGGATGTACATCACCTCCAAAGGTGAAAATGATTCTGCATTATTCAACCCTGTGTAGATCAGTCAATTCTCAACTTAAAGACTTAAAACTCAGGATTCTGTAGGTTTCCATGTCAATCAAGATATGTGTGTATTTATAGCTTCCTGTGCCAACCGGAAGTACCATAATTGGTGTCTCAGGGGCTGTTTGGAAGGGTTAAAAAAATCAGATATGTCCAAAACTTCATATGTGTGATTAGACAACCCCCATGAACTGTAAATCAGTCATTTTTCCCATAAAAATTCAAAGGAAAAATAAATCACACAGATACACAACTTGGATGGAGGGACGTATTGGGGTGTGTAGAGACTGACAGTGCCTCCAATAGTTAGCTTTGTTCGAGCTAAAAAAGAACCGTCAGACCTAGAGTTCCGAAACTTTAGAATCCTGTTCTAGACCTCAGGTGGTGAGTTACGGCGCTCTAGAAGGTTCTCGGACCGAGAAACAGCCTCGAACATTTGCAATGACTTCAATTCATTTTGAACATTACGAAAATGGCGACATTTAGAAAAGTCTCAGAGACACAAGACTAGGTGCATTGAAACCGGCTCGGCCCATAGACACGGACCCCAACGTCTCTGTCCGATAGCTCATTCAAGAACCCCGTAGCAAGGCATGGAAAAAAGTGGATTTTCAGCACCAATTAGGCTTTTACTCGGACACCAAATGACCTATCGGGCCGAAACTCGGGATTCGGGGTCGCCTCACATAGAACTACACACAATGTCCGAACTGGCCCCGCAGCTAGAAAGTAACTATGTGTTTTATGGTTTTTTTATGTTTTGTACCGAAGGCCTTGTGAATTTTGGGCCAGCTCTGAAGTATGTGATACTTGGCTCCTAAACGAGTTGGGAAAAGAGGGTTTGGTGTCAGTTTGTATCAGTTTGGTGTCAAAATGATATCAAATTGACTGATGGACGGTGACTTGCAGGTGACTCTTGTCCATTAGCAATATGTTTAAGCGGTGAGGTACCATCACCAAAAGCGACATTCTGAAATCAACCCAAACGAACAATGGAGAGGTACCAGAATCACTGCCCAGCCATCCCGAGTTCATCGGTTCAGTCAATTTGGCATTCCTGCATGATTTTTATAGCATGACAAATTGGTGATGGTGAATGCCCAGTTAACCATATGGCAAATGCACAGTGACTTTGAAAGAGTGAGAAACATCACCCAATGGACATTCTGGAATCAACCCTAACGAGCGATGGAGAGGTACCAGGATCACTGCCAAGCCATCCCGAGTTCATCGGGCCAGTCAATTTGGCATTCCTGCACGAATTTTCAGTGACTTTGCAAAAGTGAGAAACATTTGCAATATGTTTTAACAGTGAGGTACCATCACCAAAAGCGACATTCTGAAATCAACTCAAACGAGAGATGGAGAGGTACCAGAATCACTGCCCAGCCATCCCGAGGTCATCGGGCCAGTCAATTTCGCATTCCTGCATGATTTTTATAGCATGACAAATTGGTGATGGTGAATGCCCAGTTAACCATATGGCAAATGCACAGTGACTTTGAAAGAGTGAGAAAACATTACCAAATGGACATTCTGAAATCAACCCTAATGAGCGATGGAGAGGTACCAGAATCACTGCCGAGCCATCCCGAGTTCATCGGGCCAGTCAATTTGGCATTCCTGCACGAATTTTCAGTGACTTTGCAAAAGTAAGGAACATTTGCAATATGTTTTAACAGTGAGGTACCATCACCAAAAGCGACATTCTGAAATCAACCCAAACGAGCGATGGAGAGGTACCAAAATCACTGCCCAGCCATCCCGAGTTCATCGGTTCAGTCAATTTGGCATTCCTGCATGATTTTTATAGCATGACAAATTGGTGATGGTGAATGCCCAGTTAACCATATGGCAAATGCACAGTGACTTTGCAAAAGTGAGAAAACATTTGCAATATGTTTTAACAGTGAGGTACCATCACCAAAAGTGACATTCTGAAATCAACCCAAACGAGCGATGGAGAGGTACCAGAATCACTGCCCAACCATCCCGAGTTCATCGGGCCAGTCAATTTGGCATTCCTGCATGATTTTTATAGCATGACAAATTGGTGATGGTGAATGCCCAGTTAACCATATGGCAAATGCACAGTGACTTTGCAAAAGTGAGAAAACATAAACAAATGGACATGATGAAATCTACACCACGAGTGAACAACAATCACTGCCCGGCCATCCCGAGTTCATCAGGCCAGTCAATTTTGCATTTCTGAAGGATTTTTGAGCATGTCAAATTTCTTATGACATTTGGCCCCCACAAAACATATGCCTTATGCACAAGTAAAAAAAAAAACATTATGATAATAAAATATGACTAAAGTATGTTGATACAGTTCTTATACGTGTGTAACTGACACAAAATTCGATAAAAATTTCGAAAAACGGTCCAGAAAGCACTTTTTTAGGGGTGTGTGAAGTTTTTTATGAAATTTTGCAATTATTGACTTTTGACTTCTGACTTCCTATGAAATCATATTGCAGATGGACAAAACATATGCAATAATGCCCAAGTAATCAAAATAAAAAAAATAATGATAATAAAATTGGACAAAAGTATATTCATACAGTTCTTACACATGTGTAATTGACAAAAAAAGCGAAAGAATTTCGAAAAACGGTCCAGAAAGCACTTTTTTAAGGGGTGATAAGTTTTTGACAAAAAATCCATTTTTTCAAAATTTGGCTTTTGGATAGGTGACCAGGTTGCAACTTGGAGTCCAATATCAATATGAAAAACCACGGTGGAGCGCACACGCCACCTGTTGGATTTTTGAAGTGTTACAACTGGCAATAGCCATATGGCATTTGAAGTAAACTTTGCATGAATCAACGCCGATTTGGGTGGTATTGACCAATGTGTACATGGTTTGTCCTATGCCAATAATTTGCCATTAATTTTTGTCCACTACGGGGGTGAATTCCCTTACATTATATTACCCAGGTCTACCATCTACTGTCATTATATTACCCAGGTCTACCATCTACTGTCATTATATGACCCTGGTCTACCATCTACTGTCATTATATTACCCTGGTCTCTCCACTACTATCATTATATTACCCTGGTCTACCATCTACTGTCACTATATTACCCTGGTCTACCATCTACTGTCATTATATTACCCAGGTCTACCATCTACTGTCATTATATTACCATCTAATGTCATTATATTACCCTGGTCTACCATCTACTATCATTATATTACCCTGGTCTACCATCTACTGTCAATATATTACTCTGGTCTACCATCTACTCTCATTATATTACCCTGGTCTACCATCTACTTTCATTATATTACCCTGGTCTAACATCTACTGTCACTATATTACCCTGGTCTACCATCTACTGTCATTATATTACCCTGGTCTACCATCTACTGTCATTATATTACCCTGGTCTACCATCTACTGTCGTTATATTACCCTCTACTGTCATTATATTACCCTGGTCTACCGTCTACTGTCACTATATTACCCTGGTCTACCATCTACTATCATTATATTACCCTGGTCTACCATCTACTGTCGTTATATTACCCTCTACTGTCATTATATTACCCTGGTATACAATCTACTATCATTATATTACCCTGGTCTACCATCTACTGTCAATATATTACTCTGGTCTACCATCTACTCTCATTATATTACCCTGGTCTACCATCTACTATCATTATATTACCCTGGTCTACCATCCACTGTCACTATATTACCCTGGTCTACCATCTACTGTCATTATATTACCCTGGTCTACCATCTACTGTCATTAAATTACCCTGGTCTACCATCTACTGTCATTATATTACCCTGGTCTACCCTCTACTTTCATTATATTACCCTGGTTCTACCATCTACTGTCGTTATATTACACTCTACTGTCATTGTATTACCCTGGTCTACCATCTACTATCATTACATTACCCTGGTCTACCATCTACTGTCATTATATTACCCTGGTCTACCATATACTGTCATTATATTACCCTGGTCTCACCACTACTGTCATTATATTACCCTGCTCTACAATCTACTGTCATTATATTAACCTGGTCTACCATCTACTGTCATTCCATTACCCTGGTCGACCATCTACTGTCATTATATTACCCAGGTCTACCATCTACAGTCATTATATTACCCAGGTCGACCATCTACTGTCATTATATTACCCAGGTCTACCATCTACTGTCATTATATTACCCTGGTCTGTCCACTACTATCATTATATTATCCTGGTCTACCATCTACTGTCATTATATTACCCTGGTCTACCATCTACTGTCATTATATTACCATCTACTGTCATTATATTACCCTGGTCTACCATCTACTATCATTATATTACCCTGGTCTACCATCTACTGTCAATATATTACTCTGGTCTACCATCTACTGTCATTATATTACCCTGGTCTACCATCTTCTGTCATTATATTACCCTGGTCTACCATCTACTGTCATTATATTACCCTGGTCTACCATCTACTGTCATTATATTACCCTGGTCTACCATCTACTGTCATTATATTACCCAGGTCTACCATCTACTGTCATTATATTACCCTGGTCTACCATCCACTTTCATTATATTACCCAGGTCTACCATTTACTGTCATTATATTACCCTGGTCTACCGTCTACTGTCATTATATTACCCTGGTCTACCACCTACTGTCATTATATTACCCTGTTCTACCATCTACTGACATTATATTAACATGGTTTCCCCACTACTGTCATTATATTACCCTGGTCCTCCATCTACTGGCATAATATTACCCTGGTCAGCCATCTACTGTCATTATATTGCCCTGGTCTACCCTATACTGTCATTATATTACCCTGGTCTACCATCCACTGTCATTATATTACCCTGGTTTACCCTCTACTTTCATTATTTTACCCTGGTCTACCATCTACTGTCATTATATTACCCAGGTCTACCATCTACTGTCATTATATTACCCTGGTCTACAATCTACTGTCATTATATTACTCTGGTCGACCATCCACTGTCATTATATTACCCTGGTCTACCCTCTACATTCATTATTTTACCCTGGTCAACCATCTACTGTCATTATATTACCCAGGTCTACCATCTACTGTCACTATATTACCCTGGTCTACCATCTACTGTCATTATATTACCCTGGTCTACCATTTACTGTCATTATATTACCCTGGTCTACCACCTACTGTCATTATATTACCCTGGTCTACCCTCTACTGTCATTTTATTACCCAGGTCTACCATTTACTGTCATTATATTACCCTGGTCTACCATATACTGTCATTATATTACCCTGGTCTACCATCTACTGTCATTATATTTCACTGGTCTACCACCTACTGTCATTAAATTACCCTGGTCTACCATCTACTGTCATTATATTACCCTGGTCTACAGTCTACTGTCATTAAATTACCCTGGTCTACCATCTACTGTCATTATATTACCCTGTTCAACCATCTACTGTCATTATATTGCCCTGGTCTACCCTATACTGTCATTATATTACCCTGGTCAACCATCTACTGTCATTATATTACCCTGGTCTACCCTTTACTTTCATTATTTTACCCTGGTCTACCATCTACTCTCATTATATTACCCAGGTCTACCATCTACTGTCATTATATTACCCTGGTCTACAATCTACTGTCATTATATTACTCTGGTCGACCATCCACTGCCATTATATTACCCTGGTCTACCCTCTACTTTCATTATTTTACCCTGGTCTACCATCTACTGTCATTATATTACCCTGGTCTACCATCTACTGTCATTATCTTACCCTGGTCTACAATCTACTGTCATTATATTACTCTGGTCGACCGTCCACTGTCATTATATTACCCTGGTCTACCATCTACTGTCATTATATTACCCTGGTCTACCATCTACTGTCATTATATTACCCTGGTCTACCATCTACTGTCATTATATTACCCTGGTCTACCATCAACTGTCATTATATTACCCTGGTCTCCCCACTACTGTCATTATATTACCCTGGTCTACCATCTTCTGTCATTATATTACCCTGGTCTACCATCTACTGTCATTATATTACCCTGGTCTACCATCTACTGTCATTATATTACCCTGGTCTACCATCTACTGTCATTATATTACCCAGGTCTACCATCTACTGTCATTATATTACCCTGGTCTACCATCCACTGTCATTATATTACCCAGGTCTACCATTTACTGTCATTATATTACCCTGGTCTACCGTCTACTGTCATTATATTACCCTGGTCTACCACCTACTGTCATTATATTACCCTGTTCTACCATCTACTGACATTATATTAACATGGTTTCCCCACTACTGTCATTATATTACCCTGGTCCTCCATCTACTGGCATAATATTACCCTGGTCAGCCATCTACTGTCATTATATTGCCCTGGTCTACCCTATACTGTCACTATATTACCCTGGTCTACCATCTACTGTCATTATATTACCCTGGTTTACCCTCTACTTTCATTATTTTACCCTGGTCTACCATCTACTGTCATTATATTACCCAGGTCTACCATCTACTGTCATTATATTACCCTGGTCTACAATCTACTGTCATTATATTACTCTGGTCGACCATCCACTGTCATTATATTACCCTGGTCTACCCTCTACATTCATTATTTTACCCTGGTCTACCATCTACTGTCATTATATTACCCAGGTCTACCATCTACTGTCACTATATTACCCTGGTCTACCATCTACTGTCATTATATTACCCTGGTCTACCATTTACTGTCATTATATTACCCTGGTCTACCACCTACTGTCATTATATTACCCTGGTCTACCCTCTACTGTCATTTTATTACCCAGGTCTACCATTTACTGTCATTATATTACCCTGGTCTACCATATACTGTCATTATATTACCCTGGTCTACCATCTACTGTCATTATATTTCACTGGTCTACCACCTACTGTCATTAAATTACCCTGGTCTACCATCTACTGTCATTATATTACCCTGGTCTACAGTCTACTGTCATTAAATTACCCTGGTCTACCATCTACGGTCATTATATTACCCTGATCAACCATCTACTGTCATTATATTGCCCTGGTCTACCCTATACTGTCATTATATTACCCTGGTCTACCATCTACTGTCATTATATTACCCTGGTCTACCCTCTACTTTCATTATTTTACCCTGGTCTACCATCTACTCTCATTATATTACCCAGGTCTACCATCTACTGTCATTATATTACCCTGGTCTACAATCTACTGTCATTATATTACTCTGGTCGACCATCCACTGCCATTATATTACCCTGGTCTACCCTCTACTTTCATTATTTTACCCTGGTCTACCATCTACTGTCATTATATTACCCTGGTCTACCATCTACTGTCATTATCTTACCCTGGTCTACAATCTACTGTCATTATATTACTCTGGTCGACCGTCCACTGTCATTATATTACCCTGGTCTACCCTCTACTTTCATTATTTTACCCTGGTCTACCCTATATTGTCATCATATTACCCTGGTCTACCATCTACTGTCATTATATTACCCTGGACTAACATCTCCTGTCACTATATTACCCTGGTCTACCGTCTACTGTCATTATATTACCCAGGTCTACCATCTCCTGTCATTATATTACCCTGGTCTACCATCTACTTTCATTATATTACCCTGGTTTACACTCTACTTTCATTATTTTAGCCTGGTCTACCATCTACTGTCATTACATTACCCAGGTCTACCATCTACTGTCATTATATTACCCTGGTCTACCATCTACTGTCATTATCTTACCCTGGTCTACAATCTACTGTCATTATATTACTCTGGTCGACCGTCCACTGTCATTATATTACCCTGGTCTACCCTCTACTTTCATTATTTTACCCTGGTCTACCCTATATTGTCATCATATTACCCTGGTCTACCATCTACTGTCATTATATTACCCTGGACTAACATCTCCTGTCACTATATTACCCTGGTCTACCATCTACTGTCATTATATTACCCAGGTCTACCATCTCCTGTCATTATATTACCCTGGTCTACCCTCTACTTTCATTATATTACCCTGGTTTACACTCTACTTTCATTATTTTAGCCTGGTCTACCATCTACTGTCATTACATTACCCAGGTCTACCATCTACTGTCATTATATTACCCTGGTCTACCATCTACTGTCATTATATTACCCTGGTCTACCATCTACTGTCATTATATTACCCTGGTCTACCATCAACTGTCATTATATTACCCTGGTCTCCCCACTACTGTCATTATATTACCCTGGTCTAGCATCTTCTGTCATTATATTACCCTGGTCTACCATCTACTGTCATTATATTACCCTGGTCTACCATCTACTGTCATTATATTACCCAGGTCTACCATCTACTGTCATTATATTACCCTGGTCTACCATCCACTTTCATTATATTACCCAGGTCTACCATTTACTGTCAT
The DNA here is from genome assembly GCF_036934945.1 of Oncorhynchus masou masou. Classification (NCBI taxonomy): domain Eukaryota; kingdom Metazoa; phylum Chordata; class Actinopteri; order Salmoniformes; family Salmonidae; genus Oncorhynchus; species Oncorhynchus masou. The sequence continues at coordinate 1,454,184 of NC_088242.1, forward strand.
TATATTACCCTGGTCTACCGTCTACTGTCATTATATTACCCTGGTCTACCACCTACTGTCATTATATTACCCTGTTCTACCATCTACTGACATTATATTAACATGGTTTCCCCACTACTGTCATTATATTACCCTGGTCCTCCATCTACTGGCATTATATTACCCTGGTCAGCCATCTACTGTCATTATATTGCCCTGGTCTACCCTATACTGTCATTATATTACCCTGGTCTACCATCTACTGTCATTATATTACCCTGGTTTACCCTCTACTTTCATTATTTTACCCTGGTCTACCATCTACTGTCATTATATTACCCAGGTCTACCATCTACTGTCATTATATTACCCTGGTCTACAATCTACTGTCATTATATTACTCTGGTTGACCATCCACTGTCATTATATTACCCTGGTCTGCCCTCTACATTCATTATTTTACCCTGGTCTACCATCTACTGTCATTATATTACCCAGGTCTACCATCTACTGTCACTATATTACCCTGGTCTACCATCTACTGTCATTATATTACCCTGGTCTACCATTTACTGTCATTATATTACCCTGGTCTACCACCTACTGTCATTATATTACCCTGGTCTACCATCTACTGTCATTATATTGCCCTGGACTAACATCTACTGTCACCATATTACCCTGTTCTACAATCTACTGTCATTATATTACCCTGTTCTACCATCTACTGACATTATATTACCCTGGTCTCCCCACTACTGTCATTATATTACCCTGGTCTACCATCTACTGTCATTATATTACCCTGGTCAACCATCTACTGTCATTATATTGCCCCGGTCTACCCTATACTGTCATTATATTACCCTGGTCTACCATCTACTCTCATTATATTACCCTGGTCTACACTCTACTTTCATTATTTTACACTGGTCTACCATCTACTGTCATTATATTACCCAGGTCTACCATCTACTGTCATTATATTACCCTGGTCTACCATCTACTGTCATTATATTACCCTGGTCTACCATATACTGTCATTATATTACCCTGGTCTCCCCACTACTGTCATTATATTACTCTGGTCTACCACCTACTGTCATTATATTACCCTGGTCTACCATATACTGTCATTATATTACCCTGGTCTCCCCACTACTGTCATTATATTACTCTGGTCTACCACCTACTGTCATTATATAACCCTGGTCTACCACCTACTCTCATTAAATTACCCTGGTCTACCATCTACTGTCATTATATTACCCTGGTCTACCATATACTGTCATTATATTACCCTGGTCTCCCCACTACTGTTATTATATTACCCTGGTCTACCACATACTGTCAATATATTACCCTGGTCTACCACCTACTGTCATTAAATTACCCTGGTCTACCATTTACTGTCATTATATTACCCTGGTCTACCATTTACTGTCATTATATTACCCTGGTCTACCATCTACTGTCATTATATTAACCTGGTCTACCATCTACTGTCATTATATTGCCCTGGACTAACATCTACTGTCACCATATTACCCTGTTCTACAATCTACTGTCATTATATTACTCTGGTCGACCGTCCACTGTCATTATATTACCCTGGTCTACCCTCTACTTTCATTATTTTACCCTGGTCTACCCTATATTGTCATTATATTACCCTGGACTAACATCTACTGTCACCATATTACACTGGTCTACCGTCTACTGTCATTATATTACCCTGGTCTACCACCTACTGTAATTATATTACCCTGGTCTACCATCTACTGCCATTATATTACCCTGGTCTCCCCACTACTGTCATTATATTACCCTGGTCTACCATCTACTGTCATTATATTACCCTGGTCAACCATCTACTGTCATTATATTGCCCTGGTCTACCCTATACTGTCATTATATTACCCTGGTCTACCATCTACTCTCATTATATTACCCTGGTCTACACTCTACTTTCATTATTTCACCCTGGTCTACCATCTACTGTCATTATATTACCCAGCTCTACCATCTACTGTCATTATATTACCCTGGTCTACCATCTACTGTCATTATATTACCCTGGTCTACCATATACTGTCAGTATATTACCCTGGTCTCCCCACTACTGTCATTATATTACTCTGGTCTACCACCTACTGTCATTATATTACCCTGGTCTACCATATACTGTCATTATATTACACTGGTCTCCCCACTACTGTCATTATATTACTCTGGTCTACCACCTACTGTCATTATATAACCCTGGTCTACCACCTACTGTCATTAAATTACCCTGGTCTACCATCTACTGTCACTATATTACCCAGGTCTACCATCTACTGTCATTATATTACCCTGGTCTACCATCTACTGTCAATATATTACCCTGGTCTGCCATCTACTGTCATTACATTACCCTGGTCTACCATCTACTGTCATTATATTACCCTGGTCTACCATCAACTGTCATTATATTACCCTGGTCTCCCCACTACTGTCATTATATTACCCTGGTCTACCATCTTCTGTCATTATATTACCCTGGTCTACCATCTACTGTCATTATATTACCCAGGTCTACCATCTACTGTCATTATATTACCCTGGTCTTCCATCTACTGTCATTATATTACCCTGGTCTACCATATTCAATTTGTAAGTCGCTCTGGATAAGAGCGTCTGCTAAATGACTTAAATGTAAATGTAAATGTAAAATGTAAATATACTGTCATTATATTACCCTGGTCTCCCCACTACTGTCATTATATTACCCTGGTCTACCACCTACTGTCAATATATTACCCTGGTCTACCACCTACTGTCATTAAATTACCCTGGTCTACCATCTACTGTCATTATATTACCCTGGTCTACCATCCACTGTCATTATATTACCCTGGTCTACCTTCTACTTTCATTATATTACCCTGGTCTAACATGTACGGTCACGATATTACCCTGGTCTACCATCTACTGTCATTATATTAGCCTGGTCTACCATCTACTGTCATTATATTACCCTGGTCTACCATCTACTGTCATTATATTACCCAGGTCTACCATCTACTGTCATTATATTACCCTGGTCTACCGTCTACTGTCAGTATATTACACTGGTCTACCATCTACTGTCATTATATTACCCTGGTCTACCATCTACTGTCATTATATTACCCTGGTCTACCTTCTACTGTCATCATATTACCCTGGTCTACCTTCTACTGTCATTATATCACCCTGGTCTACCATCTACTGTCATTATACAGTGCCTTGCGAAAGTATTTGGCCCCCTTGAACTTTGCGACCTTTTGCCACATTTCAGGCTTCAAACATAAAGATATAAAACTGTATTTTTTTGTGAAGAATCAACAACAAGTGGGACACAATCATGAAGTGTAACGACATTTATTGGATATTTCAAACTTTTTTAACAAATGAAAAACTGAAAAATTGGGCGTGCAAAATTGGACAGCCGGGCAGATGGACAGCCGGGCAGATGGACAGCCGGGCAGATGGACAGCCGGGTAGATGGACAGCCGGGCAGATGGACAGAGACCGACAGAACTGTAGAACACAGTACAAGTGGTACAAGACAGAACGTTATATTTCAAAAACATCCTGCAGCATTTGTCGTTGATGTATACAGCTGGCAATCGATGGGAAATGGAGCGCTGTGTGTGTGTCTGTGTGTGTGTGTGTGTGCTTCTGGAAGGTTCTCATATCGCCACAGAGGAACTATGGAGCTCTATCATAGTGACCATCAGGTTCTTGGTCAAATCCCTGACCAATGCCCTTCTTTCTCAGTGTGGCCGGGAGCCAGCTCTAGGAAGAGTCTTGGTTGTTCCAAACTTCCATTTAAGAATGATGGAGGCCACTGTGTTCTTGGGGACCTTCAATGCTGCAGAAATGTTTTGGTACCCTTCCTCACATCTGTGCCTTCGACACAATCCTGTCACGGACAATTCCTTCGACCGCATGGCTTGGTTTTTTTCTCTGACATGCACTGTCAACTGTGGGACCTTTATATAGACAGATGTGTGCCTTTACAAATCATGTCCAATCAATTTAATTGAACACAGGGGGTCTCCAATCAAGTTGTAGAAACATCTCAAGGACAATCAATGGAAACAGGATGCACCTGATCTCAATTTCGAGTCTTATTACAAAGAGTATGAATACTTTTTGTTGTTGTTGATACATTTGCAAACATTATGAAAAACCTGATTTCGCTTTGTCATTATGGGGTATTGTGTGAATATTGAAGTGGGCAAAAACAATTCAATCCATTTTATAATAAGGCTGTAACGTAACAAAATGTGGAAAAAGTCAAGAGGTCTGAATACTTTCTGAATGAACTGTATACTGTGGTTAGCAATCCTTCCTTTGGTGTCATTCCGTAGTACTGTAGAGAGAGCCCACTCCTCACAGACCTTGTTGTTCATAACAGAGAGAGCACCTAAAGAGGAAGGCAGAAAGAGTTAGAGAATCAGACAGACACTCCTATGAGATCCTTAACAGACGAAAACCCACAATGCAACCCAATATCTAAATCCTTTCTCTCCACAAACATGAATCATTAACCTTAATCATTAACATGAATCATTCACCTTAGTCATTAACATGAATCATTAACCTTAATCATGAACATGAATCATTAACCTTAATCATTAACATAAATCATTAAACTTAATCATTAACATAAATCAATAACCTTAACATTAACATGAATCATTAACATGAATCATTAACCTTAATCATGAACATGAATCATTAACCTTAATCATTAACATGAATCATTAACATGAATCATTAACCTTAATCATTAAGATGAATCATGAATCATTAACATGAATCATTAAAATGAATCATTAACTTGAGTCATGAACATTTACCAATAACATGAATCATTCATGTCAACCATTAGCGTTGGGGCGGCAGGCAGCCTACTGTTTAGAGGCCACCAGGCTACTTGGACCAGTAACCCAAAGGTTGCTAGATTGAATCCCCGAGCCGACAAGGTAAAAATCTGTCGTTCTGCAACCCACAGTTAACCCTCTGTTCCCCGGTAGGCCGTCATTGAAAATCAGAATTTGTTCTTAACTGATTTGCCTGGTTCAATTAAAAACATTAACTTGAATCATTAACATTAACCGATGACATTACTCCCCCCTGCATATCAAAATGAATTGCCTTGCGACTGTATTAATCTCATTTTATACAAATACAATTAAAGGGATCTGATAAGGAAGGGGTAATCTGCAGCTCAATCTTTATTACCATGGCGATAAATCCATGCTGATTACATTTAATTAGCATATTGAGATGATTTGAATAATAAACAATTATTCCCTCCTATATTGAACCTGTACTTGGGTTGTGGGCTAATGACTAATGATATGTAGTCACTGTGTGTGTGTGTGTGTGTGGTGTGTGTGTTGGTGTGGTGCGCGTGTGTGTGTGTGTGTGTGTGGTGTGTGTCTTTGTGTGTGTGGTGTGGTGCGTGTGTGTGTGTGTGTGTGTGTGTGGTGTGTGTGTATCTATGTGTGTGTGTGTCTGTGTGTGTGTGTGTGTGTGTGTGGTGTGTGTCTTTGTGTGTGTGGTGTGGTGCGTGTGTGTGTGTGTGTGGTGTGTGTGGTGTGTGTGTATCTGTGTGTGTGTGTCTGTGTGTGTGTGTGTGTGTGTGTGTGTGTTGATGTGGTGTGCATGTGTGTGCGCGTGTGTGTGTGTCTGTGTGTGTGTATATATATATATATATATATATATATATGTGTGTGTGTGTGTGTGTGTGTGTGTGTGTGTGTGTGTGTGTGTGCGCGTGCGTGCGTGCGTGCGTGCGTGTGTGTGTGTGTGCGTGTGTGTGTGTGAATTTACATGTATGTGCCTATGTGATACGTGTGTCCCAGCACCGATCAGTTAATCCCCTCCTTCCCATAACGATCGAATCACAATAGAGAAAGTTCTAATCCCCCAGAACACCCTGTCGCAGACAGACCCGCTACATGTCCCCATCCCAGGATGCTTTGCAGCACATATGGAAGTGACATTCAGAACAGTGTATGCGTGTGTATATATTTGTATGTGTGCGCGCGCGCGCGCGTGTGTGTTTGTTCGGGTGTATATCCGTGTGTCAGAAATGAGAGACGTAGAGTACAGTGTTTTAGACTGCACTCCTGTTGTCATACCGACGGTAACCATGGAACTAAATCCTTTTGTGTCTGGTTTTCTCCTTCCCTATCTCCTGGCTAATTCCTGCTCCCGAGTGGCGCAGCGGTCTAAGGCACTGCATCTCAGTCTGTGTCATCACTACAGACACCCTGGTTTGAATCCATTCTGTATCACAACCGGCCGTGATTGGGAGCCTCATAGTGCAGCCCGGTGAAGTCCGGGTTTGGCCGGTGTAGACCGTCATTGTAATTAAGAATGTGTTCTTAACTGACTTGCCTAGTTAAATAAAGGTTCACTTAAAAATATATTCAATAGTTTCTCCTTCCCTCTCTCCTGGGTAATCATCTTCTATCCAATAGTTTCTCCTTCCCTCTCTCCTGGGTAATCTCTGCAATAATCTCTCCAATCCAATAGGGTTGTCCTTCCCTCTCTCCTGAGTAAACTCTGCTATCCAATAGGGTTGTCCTTCCCTCTCTCCTAGGTAATCTCTGCTATCCAATAGGGATCTCCTTCCCTCTCTCCTGGGTAATCTCAGCTATCCAATAGGATTGTCCTTCCCTCTCTCCTGGGTAATCTCAGCTATCCAATAGGGTTGTCCTTCCCTCTCTCCTGGGTAATCTCTGCATTCCAATAGGGTTGTCCTTCCCTCTCTCCTGGGTAATCTCTGCTATCCAATAGGATTGTCTTTCCCTCTCTCCTGGGTAATCTCTGCTATCCAATAGGGTTCTCCTTCCCTCTCTCCTGGGTAATCTCTGCTATCCAATAGGGTTCTTCTTCCTTCTCTCCTGGGTAATCTCTGCAATCCAATAGAGTTGTCCTTCCCTCTCACCTGTGTAACCTCTGCTATCCAATAGGGCTGTCCTTCCCTCTCTCCTGGGTAATCTCTGCTATCCAATAGGGTTCTCCTTCCCTCTCTCCTGGGTAATCTCAGCTATCCAATAGGGTTGTCCTTCCCTCTCTCCTGGGTAATCTCTGCTATCCAATAGGGTTGTCCTTCCCTCTCTCCTAGGTAATCTCTGCTATCCAATAGGGCTGTCCTTCCCTCTCTCCTGGGTAATCTCTGCTATCCAATAGGGTTGTCCTTCCCTCTCTCCTGGCTAATCTCTGCTATCCAATAGGGTTCTCCTTCCTTCTCTCCTGAGTAACCTTTGCAATCAAATCAATTCAAATCAAATCAAATGTTATTTGTCACATACACATGGTTAGCAGATGTTAATGCGAGTGTAGTGAAATGCTTGTGCTTCCAGTTCCGACAATGCAGTAATAACCAACAAGTAATCTAACTAACAATTCCAAAACTAATATCTTATAAACAGTGTAAGGGGATAAAGAATATGTACATAAAGATATGAATGAGTGATGGTGCAGAGCAGCATAGGCAAGATACAGTAGATGGTATTGAGTACAGTATATACATATGAGATGAGTATGTAAACAAAGTGGCATAGTTAAAGTGGCTAGTGATACATGTATTACATAAGGATGCAGTAGATGATAGAGTACAGTATATACGTATACATATGAGATGAATAATGTAGGGTATGTAAACATTATATTAGATAGCATTGTTTAAAGTGGCTAGTGATATATTTTACATCCTTTCCCATCAATTCCCATTATTGAAGTGGCTGGAGTTGAGTCAGTGTGTTGGCAGCAGCCACTCAATGTTAGTGGTTGCTGTTTAACAGTCTGATGGCCTTGAGATAGAAGCTGTTTTTCAGTCTCTCGGTCCCAGCTTTGATGCACCTGTACTGACCTCGCCTTCTGGATGATAGTGGGGTGAACAGGCAGTGGCTCGGGTGGGTGTTGTCCTTGATGATCTTTATGGCCTTCCTGTAACATCGGGTGGTGTAGGTGTCCTGGAGGGCAGGTAGTTTGCCCCCAGTGATACGTTGTGCAGACCTCACTACCCTCTGGAGAGCATTACGGTTGTGGGCGGAGCAGTTGCCGTACCAGGCGGTGATACAGCCCGCCAGGATGCTCTCGATTGTGCATCTGTAGAAGTTTGTAGAAGTTTGTGTTTTTGGTGACAAGCCAAATTTCTTCAGCCTCCTGAGGTTGAAGAGGCGCTGCTGCGCCTTCTTCACGATGCTGTCTGTGTGAGTGGACCAATTTAGTTTGTCTGTGATGTGTATGCCAAGGAACTTAAAACTTACTACCCTCTCCACTACTGTTCCATCGATGTGGATAGGGGGGTGTTCCCTCTGCTGTTTCCTGAAGTCCACAATCATCTCCTTAGTTTTGTTGACGTTGAGTGTGAGGTTATTGTCCTGACACCACACTCCGAGGGCCCTCACCTCCTCCCTGTAGGCCGTCTCGTCGTTGTTGGTAATCAAGCCTACCACTGTTGTGTCGTCCGCAAACTTGATGATTGAGTTGGAGGCGTGCGTTGCCGCGCAGTCGTGGGTGAACAGGGAGTACAGGAGAGGGCTCAGAACGCACCCTTGTGGGGCCCCAGTGTTGAGGATCAGCGGGGTGGAGATGTTGTTGCCTACCCTCACCACCTGGGGGCGGCCCATCAGGAAGTCCAGTACCCAGTTGCACAGGGCGGGGTCGAGACCCAGGGTCTCGAGCTTGATGACGAGCTTGGAGGGTACTATGGTGTTAAATGCCGAGCTGTAGTCGATGAACAGCATTCTCACATAGGTATTCCTCTTGTCCAGATGGGTTAGGGCAGTGTGCAGTGTGGTTGAGATTGCGTCGTCTGTGGACCTATTGGGGCGGTAAGCAAATTGGAGTGGGTCTAGGGTGTCAGGTAGGGTGGAGGTGATATGGTCCTTGACTCGTCTCAAAGCACTTCATGATGACGGAAGTGAGTGCTACGGGGCGGTAGTCGTTTAGCTCAGTTACCTTAGCTTTCTTGGGAACAGGAACAATGGTGGCCCTCTTGAAGCATGTGGGAACAGCAGACTGGGATAAGGATGGATTGAATATGTCCGTAAACACACCAGCCAGCTGGTCTGCGCATGCTCTGAGGGCGCGGCTGGGGATGCTGTCTGGGCCTGCAGCCTTGCGAGGGTTAAGACGTTTAAATGTTTTACTCACCTCTGCTATCCAATAGGGTTCTCAGTGTGTGGCTTTCTGGTTTGGGGAGGACAAGTACGGTGTTCTTTGTCAAATCTTCACAGAGAAATGGATATGAAGTAATATAACATGTTTTTACACTACAGTACACGAGTTCAGTTGTGTTTTTATAGCAAACACTGCAGTTTATTGTGTTTTTATAACAAACACTGCAGTTTATTGTGTTTTTATAACAAACACTGCAGTTTATTGTGTTTTTATAGCAAACACTGCAGTTTATTGTGTTTTTATAGCAAACACTGAAGTTTATTGTGTTTTTATAACAAACACTGCAGTTTATTGTGTTTTTATAACAAACACTGCAGTTTATTGTGTTTTTATAGCAAACACTGCAGTG
>NC_088242.1:1464248-1466748 GCF_036934945.1 Oncorhynchus masou masou
AGAGAGGGAAGGACAACCCTATTGGATAGTAGAGATTACCCAGGAGAGGACAACCCTATTGGATGGAAGGACAACCCTATTGGATAGCAGAGATTACCCAGGAGAGAGGGAAGGACAACCCTATTGGATAGCAGAGATTATCCAGGAGAGAGGGAAGGACAACCCTTAACGCCGACAGAGATGTCCGCCTCGCTTCGAGTTCCTAGGAAACTATGCAGTTTTTTGTTTTTTTACATGTTATTTCTTACATTAGTACCCCAGGTCATCTTAGGCTTCATTACATACAGTCGAGAAGAACTACTGAATATAAGATCAGCGTCAACTCACCATCAGTACGACCAAGAATATGACTTTCGCGAAGCGGATCCTGTGTTCTGCCTTTCAACCAGGACAACGGAATGGATCCCAGCCGGCGACCCAAAAAAACGACTTCGTAAAAGAGGGAAACGAGGCGGTCTTCTGGTCAGACTACGGAGACGGGCACATTGTGCCCCACTTCCTAGCATTCTTCTCGCCAATGTCCAGTCTCTTGACAACAAGGTTGATGAAATCCGAGCAAGGGTAGCATTCCAGAGGGACATCAGAGACTGTAACGTTCTTTGCTTCACGGAAACATGGCTCACTGGAGAGACGCTCTCGGATGCGGTGCAGCCAGCGGGTTTCTCCGCACATCGCGCCGACAGAAAAAAACACCTTTCTGGTAAGAAGAGTGGTGGGGGCGTATGCCTTATGGCTAATGAGACGTGGTGTGATCACAGAAACATACAGGAACTCAAATCCTTCTGTTCACCTGATTTAGAATTCCTCACAATCAAATGTAGACCGCATTATCTACCAAGAGAATTCTCTTTGATTATAATCACAGCCGTATATATTCCCCCCCCAAGCAGACACATCGATGGCTCTGAACGAACTTTATTTGACTCTTTGCAAACTGGAATCCATACATCCTGAGGATGCATTCATTGTTGCTGGGGATATTAACAAGGCTAATCTGAAAACAAGACTCCCTAAAATGTATCAGCATATCGATTGCACCACCAGGGCTGGCAAAACCTTGGATCACTGTTATTCTAACTTCCGCGACGCATATAAGGCCCTGCCCCACCCCCCTTTCGGAAAAGCTGACCACGACTCCATTTTGCTGATCACTGCCTACAGACAGAAACTAAAACAAGAAGCTCCCAGGCTGAGGTCTGTCCAACGCTGGTCCGACCAAGCTGATTCCACACTCCAAGACTGCTTCCATCACGTGGACTGGGACATGTTTCGTATTGCGTCAGGCAACAACATTGACGAATACGCTGATTCGGTGTGCGAGTTCATTAGAACATGCGTTGAAGATGTTGTTCCCATAGCAACGATTAAAACATTCCCGAACCAGAAACCGTGGATTGATGGCAGCATTCGCGTGAAACTGAAAGCGCGAACCACTGCTTTTAATCAGAGCAAGGTGACTGGTAACATGACCGAATACAAACAGTGCAGCTATTCCCTCCGCAAGGCTATCAAACAAGCTAAGCGTCAGTATAGAGACAAAGTAGAATCTCAATTCAACGGCTCAGACACAAGAGGTATGTGGCAGGGTCTACAGTCAATCACGGACTACAAGAAGAAATCCAGCCCAGTCATGGACCAGGATGTCTTGCTCCCAGGCAGACTAAATAACTTTTTGCCCGCTTTGAGGACAATAGAGTGCCACTGACACGGCCTGCAACGGAAACATGCGGTCTCTCCTTCACTGCAGCCGAGGTGAGTAAAACATTTAAACGTCTTAACCCTCGCAAGGCTGCAGGCCCAGACGGCATCCCCAGCCGCGCCCTCAGAGCATGCGCAGACCAGCTGGCTGGTGTGTTTACAGACATATTCAATCAATCCCTATACCAGTCTGCTGTTCCCACATGCTTCAAGAGGGCCACCATTGTTCCTGATCCTAAGAAAGCTAAGGTAACTGATCTAAACGACTACCGCCCCGTAGCACTCACTTCCGTCATCATGAAGTGCTTTGAGAGACTAGTCAAGGACCATATAACCTCCACCCTACCTGACACCCTAGACCCACTCCAATTTGCTTACCGCCCAAATAGGTCCACAGACGACGCAATCTCAACCACACTGCACACTGCCCTAACCCATCTGGACAAGAGGAATACCTATGTGAGAATGCTGTTCATCGACTACAGCTCGGCATTTAACACCATAGTACCCTCCAAGCTCGTCATCAAGCTCGAGACCCTGGGTCTCGACCCCGCCCTGTGCAACTGGGTACTGGACTTCCTGACAAGCCGCCCCCAGGTGGTGAGGGTAGGTAACAACATCTCCACCCCGCTGATCCTCAACACTGGGGCCCCACAAGGGTGCGTTCTGAGCCCTCTCCTGTACTCCCTGTTCACCCACGACTGCGCGGCAACGCACGCCTACAACTCAATCATCAAGTTTGCGGACGACACAACAGTGGTAGGCTTGATTACCAACAACGACGAGACGGCCTACAGGGAGG
>NC_088242.1:1471748-1544570 GCF_036934945.1 Oncorhynchus masou masou
GAAAGAAGGGCATTGGTCAGGGATTTGACCAAGAACCTGATAGTCACTATGATAGAGCTCCATAGTTCCTCTGTGGCGATATGAGAACCTTCCAGAAGCACACACACACACACACAGACACACAGACACACACACACACACACACAGACACAGACACAGACACAGACACAGACACAGACACAGACACAGACACACACACAGACACAGACACACACAACAGACACAGACACAGACACAGACACACAGACACAGACACAGACACAGACACAGACACAGACACAGACACAGACACACAGACACAGACACAGACACAGACACAGACACACAGACACAGACACAGACACAGACACACACACAGCGCTCCATTTCCCATCGATTGCCAGCTGTATACATCAACGACAAATGCTGCTGGATGTTTTTGAAATATCACGTTCTGTCTTGTACCACTTGTCCTGTGTTCTACAGTTCTGTCGGTCTCTGTCCAACTGCCCGGCTGTCCATCTGCCCGGCTGTCCATCTGCCCGGCTGTCCATCTGCCCGGCTGTCCAATTTTGCACGCCCAATTTTTCAGTTTTTCATTTGTTAAAAAAGTTTGAAATATCCAATAAATGTCGTTCCACTTCATGATTGTGTCCCACTTGTTGTTGATTCTTCACAAAAAAATACAGTTTTATATCTTTATGTTTGAAGCCTGAAATGTGGCAAAAGGTCGCAAAGTTCAAGGGGGACAAATACTTTCGCAAGGCACTGTATAATGACAGTAGATGGTAGACCAGGGTAATATAATGACAGTAGATGGTAGACCAGGGTAATATAATGACAGTAGAAGGTAGACCAGGGTAAAATGATGACAGTAGAAGGTAGACCAGGGTAATATAATGACAGTAGATGATAGACCAGGGTAATATAATGACAGTAGATGGTAGACCAGTGTAATATACTGACAGTAGACGGTAGACCAGGGTAATATAATGACAGTAGATGGTAGACCTGGGTAATATAATGACAGTAGATGGTAGACCAGGGTAATATAATGACAGTAGATGGTAGACCAGGCTAATATAATGACAGTAGATGGTAGACCAGGGTAATATCGTGACCGTACATGTTAGACCAGGGTAATATAATGAAAGTAGAGGGTAGACCAGGGTAATATAATGACAGTGGATGGTAGACCAGGGTAATATAATGACAGTAGATGGTAGACCAGGGTAATTTAATGACATTAGGTGGTAGACCAGGGTAATATATTGACAGTAGGTGGTAGACCAGGGTAATATAATGAAAGTAGTGGGGAGACCAGGGTAATATAATGACAGTATATTTACATTTTACATTTACATTTAATGACAGTCATTTAGACCAGGGTCTTAATGACAGTAGATGGTAGACCAGGGTAATATAATGACAGTATGGTAGACCAGGGTAATATAATGACAGTAGATGGTAGACCAGGGTAATATAATGACAGTAGATGGTAGACCAGGGTAATATAATGACAGTAGATGGTAGACCAGGGTAATATAATGACAGTAGATGGTAGACCAGGGTAATATAATGACAGTAGATGGTAGACCAGGGTAATATAATGACAGTAGATGGTAGACCAGGGTAATATAATGACAGTAGATGGTAGACCAGGGTAATATAATGACAGTAGATGGTAGACCAGGGTAATATAATGACAGTAGATGGTAGACCAGGGTAATATAATGACAGTAGATGGTAGACCAGGGTAATATAATGACAGTAGATGGTAGACCAGGGTAATATAATGACAGTAGATGGTAGACCAGGGTAATATAATGACAGTAGATGGTAGACCAGGGTAATATAATGACAGTAGATGGTAGACCAGGGTAATATAATGACAGTAGATGGTAGACCAGGGTAATATAATGACAGTAGATGGTAGACCAGGGTAATATAATGACAGTAGATGGTAGACCAGGGTAATATAATGACAGTAGATGGTAGACCAGGGTAATATAATGACAGTAGATGGTAGACCAGGGTAATATAATGACAGTAGATGGTAGACCAGGGTAATATAATGACAGTAGATGGTAGACCAGGGTAATATAATGACAGTAGATGGTAGACCAGGGTAATATAATGACAGTAGATGGTAGACCAGGGTAATATAATGACAGTAGATGGTAGACCAGGGTAATATAATGATGATGGTAGACCAGGGTAATATAATGACAGTAGATGGTAGACCAGGGTAATATAATGACAGTAGATGGTAGACCAGGGTAATATAATGACAGTAGATGGTAGACCAGGGTAATATAATGACAGTAGATGGTAGACCAGGGTAATATAATGACAGTAGATGGTAGACCAGGGTAATATAATGACAGTAGATGGTAGACCAGGGTAATATAATGACAGTAGATGGTAGACCAGGGTAATATAATGACAGTAGAGGGTAGACCAGGGTAATATAATGACAGTAGATGGTAGACCAGGGTAATATAATGACAGTAGATGGTAGACCAGGGTAATATAATGACAGTAGATGGTAGACCAGGGTAATATAATGACAGTAGATGGTAGACCAGGGTAATATAATGACAGTAGATGGTAGACCAGGGTAATATAATGACAGTAGATGGTAGACCAGGGTAATATAATGACAGTAGATGGTAGACCAGGGTAATATAATGACAGTAGATGGTAGACCAGGGTAATATAATGACAGTAGATGGTAGACCAGATAATATAATGACAGTAGATGGTAGACCAGGGTAATATAATGACAGTAGATGGTAGACCAGGGTAATATAATGACAGTACCTGGGTAGACCAGGGTAATATAATGACAGAAATAGATGGTAGACCAGGGTAATATAATGACAGTAGAGGGTAGACCAGGGTAATATAATGACAAGTAGATGGTAGACCAGGGTAATATAATGACAGTAGATGGTAGACCAGGGTAAATAATGACAGTCCTAGATGGTCCTCCGAGAGACAGTAGAGAACGACAGTAGATGGTAGACCAGGGTAATATAATGGTAGACAGTAAATATAATGGTAGACAGTAGATGGTAGACCAGGGACAGTAGATATATAATGACAGTAGATGGTAGACCAGGGTAATATAATGACAGTAGATGGTAGACCAGGGTAATATAATGACAGTAGATGGTAGACCAGGGTAATATAATGATAGTAGTGGGGAGACCAGGGTAATATAATGACAGTAGATGGTAGACCAGGGTAATATAATGACAGTAGAGGGTAGACCAGGGTAATATAATGACAGTAGATGGTAGACCAGGGTAATATAATGACAGTAGAGGGTAGACCAGGGTAATATAATGACAGTAGATGGTAGACCAGGGTAATATAATGACAGTAGATGGTAGACCTGGGTAATATAATGACAGTAGATGGTAGACCAGGGTAATATAATGACAGTAGATGGTAGACCAGGGTAATATAATGACAGTAGATGGTAGACCAGGGTAATATAATGACAGTAGATGGTAGACCAGGTAGGTAATATAATGACAGTGGATGGTAGACCAGGGTAATATAATGACAGTAGATCTAGAAAAGCAAAACCAGGGTAATATAATGACAGTAGATGGTAGACCAGGGTAATATAATGACAGTAGATGGTAGACCAGGGTAATATAATGACAGTAGATGGTAGACCAGGGTAATATAATGACAGTAGATGGTAGACCAGGGTAATATAATGACAGTAGATGGTAGACCAGGGTAATATAATGACAGTACAGGAGACCAGGTAAATAATGACTGACCAGGGACCAGGTAATATAATGACAGTAGATGGTAGATGATGGTAGACCAAAGTAATATAATGACAGTAGATGGTAGACCAGGGTAATATAATGACAGTAGATGGTAGACCAGGGTAATATAATGACAGTAGATGGTAGACCAGGGTAATATAATGACAGTAGATGGTAGACCAGGGTAATATAATGACAGTAGATGGTAGACCAGGGTAATATAATGACAGTAGATGGTAGACCAGGGTAATATAATGACAGTAGATGGTAGACCAGGGTAATATAATGACAGTAGATGGTAGACCAGGGTAATATAATGACAGTAGATGGTAGACCAGGGTAATATAATGACAGTAGATGGTAGACCTGGGTAATATAATGACAGTAGATGGTAGACCAGGGTAATATAATGACAGTAGATGGTAGACCAGGGTAATATAATGACAGTAGATGGTAGACCAGGGTAAAATAATGAAAGTAGAGGGTAGACCAGGGTAATATAATGACAGTAGATGGTAGACCAGGGTAATATAATGACAGTAGATGGTAGACCAGGGTAATATAATGACAGTAGATGGTAGACCAGGGTAATATAATGACAGTAGATGGTAGACCAGGGTAATATAATGACAGTAGATGGTAGACCAGGGTAATATAATGACAGTAGATGGTAGACCAGGGTAATATAATGACAGTAGATGGTAGACCAGGGTAATATAATGACAGTAGATGGTAGACCAGGGTAATATAATGACAGTAGATGGTAGACCAGGGTAATATAATGACAGTAGATGGTAGACCAGGGTAATATAATGACAGTAGATGGTAGACCAGGGTAATATAATGACAGTAGATGGTAGACCAGGGTAATATAATGACAGTAGATGGTAGACCAGGGTAATATAATGACAGTAGATGGTAGACCAGGGTAATATAATGACAGTAGATGGTAGACCAGGGTAATATAATGACAGTAGATGGTAGACCAGGGTAATATAATGACAGTAGATGGTAGACCAGGGTAATATAATGACAGTAGATGGTAGACCAGGGTAATATAATGACAGTAGATGGTAGACCAGGGTAATATAATGACAGTAGATGGTAGACCAGGGTAATATAATGACAGTAGATGGTAGACCAGGGTAATATAATGACAGTAGATGGTAGACCAGGTAATATAATGACAGTAGATGGTAGACCAGGGTAATATAATGACAGTAGATGGTAGACCAGGGTAATATAATGACAGTAGATGGTAGACCAGGGTAATATAATGACAGTAGATGGTAGACCAGGGTAATATAATGACAGTAGATGGTAGACCAGGGTAATATAATGACAGTAGATGGTAGACCAGGGTAATATAATGACAGTAGATGGTAGACCAGGGTAATATAATGACAGTAGACAGTAGATGGTAGACCAGGGTAATATAATGACAGTAGATGGTAGACCAGGGTAATATAATGACAGTAGATGGTAGACCAGGGTAATATAATGACAGTAGATGGTAGACCAGGGTAATATAATGACAGTAGATGGTAGACCAGGGTAATATAATGACAGTAGATGGTAGACCAGGGTAATATAATGACAGTAGATGGTAGACCAGGGTAATATAATGACAGTAGATGGTAGACCAGGGTAATATAATGACAGTAGATGGTAGACCAGGGTAATATAATGACAGTAGATGGTAGACCAGGGTAATATAATGACAGTAGATGGTAGACCAGGGTAATATAATGACAGTAGATGGTAGACCAGGGTAATATAATGACAGTAGATGGTAGACCAGGGTAATATAATGACAGTAGATGGTAGACCAGGGTAATATAATGACAGTAGATGGTAGACCAGGGTAATATAATGACAGTAGATGGTAGACCAGGGTAATATAATGACAGTAGATGGTAGACCAGGGTAATATAATGACAGTAGATGTAGACCAGGGTAATATAATGACAGTAGATGGTAGACCAGGGTAATATAATGACAGTAGATGGTAGACCAGGGTAATATAATGACAGTAGATGGTAGACCAGGGTAATATAATGACAGTAGATGGTAGACCAGGGTAATATAATGACAGTAGATGGTAGACCAGGGTAATATAATGACAGTAGATGGTAGACCAGGGTAATATAATGACAGTAGATGGTAGACCAGGGTAATATAATGACAGTAGATGGTAGACCAGGGTAATATAATGACAGTAGATGGTAGACCAGGGTAATATAATGACAGTAGATGGTAGACCAGGGTAATATAATGACAGTAGATGGTAGACCAGGGTAATATAATGACAGTAGATGGTAGACCAGGGTAATATAATGACAGTAGATGGTAGACCAGGGTAATATAATGACAGTAGATGGTAGACCAGGGTAATATAATGACAGTAGATGGTAGACCAGGGTAATATAATGACAGTAGATGGTAGACCAGGGTAATATAATGACAGTAGATGGTAGACCAGGGTAATATAATGACAGTAGATGGTAGACCAGGGTAATATAATGACAGTAGATGGTAGACCAGGGTAATATAATGACAGTAGATGGTAGACCAGGGTAATATAATGACAGTAGATGGTAGACCAGGGTAATATAATGACAGTAGATGGTAGACCAGGGTAATATAATGACAGTAGATGGTAGACCAGGGTAATATAATGACAGTAGATGGTAGACCAGGGTAATATAATGACAGTAGATGGTAACCATAATATAATGACAGTAGATGGTAGACCAGGGTAATATAATGACAGTAGATGGTAGACCAGGGTAATATAATGACAGTAGATGGTAGACCAGGGTAATATAATGACAGTAGATGGTAGACCAGGGTAATATAATGACAGTAGATGGTAGACCAGGGTAATATAATGACAGTAGATGGTAGACCAGGGTAATATAATGACAGTAGATGGTAGACCAGGGTAATATAATGACAGTAGAGGGTAGACCAGGGTAATATAATGACAGTAGATGGTAGACCAGGGTAATATAATGACAGTAGATGGTAGACCAGGGTAATATAATGACAGTAGATGGTAGACCAGGGTAATATAATGACAGTAGATGGTAGACCAGGGTAATATAATGACAGTAGATGGTAGACCAGGGTAATATAATGACAGTAGATGGTAGACCAGGGTAATATAATGACAGTAGATGGTAGACCAGGGTAATATAATGACAGTAGATGGTAGACCAGGGTAATATAATGACAGTAGATGGTAGACCAGGGTAATATAATGACAGTAGATGGTAGACCAGGGTAATATAATGACAGTAGATGGTAGACCAGGGTAATATAATGACAGTAGATGGTAGACCAGGGTAATATAATGACAGTAGATGGTAGACCAGGGTAATATAATGACAGTAGATGGTAGACCAGGGTAATATAATGACAGTAGATGGTAGACCAGGGTAATATAATGACAGTAGATGGTAGACCAGGGAAATATAATGACAGTAGATGGTAGAACAGGGTAATGTAATGACAGTAGATGGTAGACCAGTGAAATATAATGACAGTAGATGGTAGACCAGGGTAATATAATGACAGTAGATGGTAGACCAGGGTAATATAATGACAGTAGATGGTAGACCAGGGTAATATAATGACAGTAGATGGTAGACCAGGGTAATATAATGACAGTAGATGGTAGACCAGGGTAATATAATGACAGTAGAGGTAGACCAGGGTAATATAATGACAGTAGATGGTAGACCAGGGTAATATAATGACAGTAGATGGTAGACCAGGGTAATATAATGACAGTAGATGGTAGACCAGGGTAATATAATGACAGTAGATGGTAGACCAGGGTAATATAATGACAGTAGATGGTAGACCAGGGTAATATAATGACAGTAGATGGTAGACCAGGGTAATATAATGACAGTAGATGGTAGACCAGGGTAATATAATGACAGTAGATGGTAGACCAGGGTAATATAATGACAGTAGATGGTAGACCAGGGTAATATAATGACAGTAGATGGTAGACCAGGGTAATATAATGACAGTAGATGGTAGACCAGGGTAATATAATGACAGTAGATGGTAGACCAGGGTAATATAATGACAGTAGATGGTAGACCAGGGTAATATAATGACAGTAGATGGTAGACCAGGGTAATATAATGACAGTAGATGGTAGACCAGGGTAATATAATGACAGTAGATGGTAGACCAGGGTAATATAATGACAGTAGATGGTAGACCAGGGTAATATAATGACAGTAGATGGTAGACCAGGGTAATATAATGACAGTAGATGGTAGACCAGGGTAATATAATGACAGTAGATGGTAGACCAGGGTAATATAATGACAGTAGATGGTAGACCAGGGTAATATAATGACAGTAGATGGTAGACCAGGGTAATATGATGACAGTCGATGGTAGACCAGGGTAATATGATGACAGTCGATGGTAGACCTGGGTAATATATTGACAGTAGATGGTAGACCAGGGTAATATAATGACAGAAGATGGTAGACCAGGGTAATATAATGATAGTAGATGGTAGACCAGGGTAATATAATGACAGTAGAGACCAGGTAATATAATGACAGTAGATGGTAGACCAGGGTAATATAATGACAGTAGATGGTAGACCAGGGTAATATAATGACAGTAGATGGTAGACCAGGGTAATATAATGACAGTAGATGGTAGACCAGGGTAATATAATGACAGTAGATGGTAGACCAGGGTAATATAATGACAGTAGATGGTAGACCAGGGTAATATAATGACAGTAGATGGTAGACCAGGGTAATATAATGACAGTAGATGGTAGACCAGGGTAATATAATGACAGTAGATGGTAGACCAGGGTAATATAATGACAGTAGATGGTAGACCAGGGTAATATAATGACAGTAGATGGTAGACCAGGGTAATATAATGACAGTAGATGGTAGACCAGGGTAATATAATGACAGTAGATGGTAGACCAGGGTAATATAATGAAAGTAGAGGGTAGACCAGGGTAATATAATGACAGTAGATGGTAGACCAGGGTAATATAATGACAGTAGATGGTAGACCAGGGTAATATAATGACAGTAGATGGTAGACCAGGGTAATATAATGACAGTAGATGGTAGACCAGGGTAATATAATGACAGTAGATGGTAGACCAGGGTAATATAATGACAGTAGATGGTAGACCAGGGTAATATAATGACAGTAGATGGTAGACCAGGGTAATATAATGACAGTAGATGGTAGACCAGGGTAATATAATGACAGTAGATGGTAGACCAGGGTAATATAATGACAGTAGATGGTAGACCAGGGTAATATAATGACAGTAGATGGTAGACCAGGGTAATATAATGACAGTAGATGGTAGACCAGGGTAATATAATGACAGTAGATGGTAGACCAGGGTAATATAATGACAGTAGATGGTAGACCAGGGTAATATAATGACAGTAGATGGTAGACCAGGGTAATATAATGACAGTAGATGGTAGACCAGGGTAATATAATGACAGTAGATGGTAGACCAGGGTAATATAATGACAGTAGATGGTAGACCAGGGTAATATAATGACAGTAGATGGTAGACCAGGGTAATATAATGACAGTAGATGGTAGACCAGGGTAATATAATGACAGTAGATGGTAGACCAGGGTAATATAATGACAGTAGATGGTAGACCAGGGTAATATAATGACAGTAGATGGTAGACCAGGGTAATATAATGACAGTAGATGGTAGACCAGGGTAATATAATGACAGTAGATGGTAGACCAGGGTAATATAATGACAGTAGATGGTAGACCAGGGTAATATAATGACAGTAGATGGTAGACCAGGGTAATATAATGACAGTAGATGGTAGACCAGGGTAATATAATGACAGTAGATGGTAGACCAGGGTAATATAATGACAGTAGATGGTAGACCAGGGTAATATAATGACAGTAGATGGTAGACCAGGGTAATATAATGACAGTAGATGGTAGACCAGGGTAATATAATGACAGTAGATGGTAGACCAGGGTAATATAATGACAGTAGATGGTAGACCAGGGTAATATAATGACAGTAGATGGTAGACCAGGGTAATATAATGACAGTAGATGGTAGACCAGGGTAATATAATGACAGTAGATGGTAGACCAGGGTAATATAATGACAGTAGATGGTAGACCAGGGTAATATAATGACAGTAGATGGTAGACCAGGGTAATATAATGACAGTAGATGGTAGACCAGGGTAATATAATGACAGTAGATGGTAGACCAGGGTAATATAATGACAGTAGATGGTAGACCAGGGTAATATAATGACAGTAGATGGTAGACCAGGGTAATATAATGACAGTAGATGGTAGACCAGGGTAATATAATGACAGTAGATGGTAGACCAGGGTAATATAATGACAGTAGATGGTAGACCAGGGTAATATAATGACAGTAGATGGTAGACCAGGGTAATATAATGACAGTAGATGGTAGACCAGGGTAATATAATGACAGTAGATGGTAGACCAGGGTAATATAATGACAGTAGATGGTAGACCAGGGTAATATAATGACAGTAGATGGTAGACCAGGGTAATATAATGACAGTAGATGGTAGACCAGGGTAATATAATGACAGTAGATGGTAGACCAGGGTAATATAATGACAGTAGATGGTAGACCAGGGTAATATAATGACAGTAGAGGGTAATATAACGACAGTAGATGGTAGACCAGGGTAATATAATGACAGTAGATGGTAGACCAGGGTAATATAATGACAGTAGATGGTAGACCAGGGTAATATAATGACAGTAGATGGTAGACCAGGGTAATATAATGACAGTAGAGGGTAGACCAGGGTAATATAATGACAGTAGATGGTAGACCAGGGTAATATAATGACAGTAGATGGTAGACCAGGGTAATATAATGACAGTAGATGGTAGACCAGGGTAATATAATGACAGTAGATGGTAGACCAGGGTAATATAATGACAGTAGATGGTAGACCAGGGTAATATAATGACAGTAGATGGTAGACCAGGGTAATATAATGACAGTAGATGGTAGACCAGGGTAATATAATGACAGTAGATGGTAGACCAGGGTAATATAATGACAGTAGATGGTAGACCAGGGTAATATAATGACAGTAGATGGTAGACCAGGGTAATATAATGACAGTAGATGGTAGACCAGGGTAATATAATGACAGTAGATGGTAGACCAGGGTAATATAATGACAGTAGATGGTAGACCAGGGTAATATAATGACAGTAGATGGTAGACCAGGGTAATATAATGACAGTAGATGGTAGACCAGGGTAATATAATGACAGTAGATGGTAGACCAGGGTAATATAATGACAGTAGATGGTAGACCAGGGTAATATAATGACAGTAGATGGTAGACCAGGGTAATATAATGACAGTAGATGGTAGACCAGGGTAATATAATGACAGTAGATGGTAGACCAGGGTAATATAATGACAGTAGATGGTAGACCAGGGTAATATAATGACAGTAGATGGTAGACCAGGGTAATATAATGACAGTAGATGGTAGACCAGGGTAATATAATGACAGTAGATGGTAGACCAGGGTAATATAATGACAGTAGATGGTAGACCAGGGTAATATAATGACAGTAGATGGTAGACCAGGGTAATATAATGACAGTAGATGGTAGACCAGGGTAATATAATGACAGTAGATGGTAGACCAGGGTAATATAATGACAGTAGATGGTAGACCAGGGTAATATAATGACAGTAGATGGTAGACCAGGGTAATATAATGACAGTAGATGGTAGACCAGGGTAATATAATGACAGTAGATGGTAGACCAGGGTAATATAATGACAGTAGATGGTAGACCAGGGTAATATAATGACAGTAGATGGTAGACCAGGGTAATATAATGACAGTAGATGGTAGACCAGGGTAATATAATGACAGTAGATGGTAGACCAGGGTAATATAATGACAGTAGATGGTAGACCAGGGTAATATAATGACAGTAGATGGTAGACCAGGGTAATATAATGACAGTAGATGGTAGACCAGGGTAATATAATGACAGTAGGGGGTAATATAATGACAGTAGATGGTAGACCAGGGTAATATAATGACAGTAGATGGTAGACCAGGGTAATATAATGACAGTAGATGGTAGACCAGGGTAATATAATGACAGTAGATGGTAGACCAGGGTAATATAATGACAGTAGATGGTAGACCAGGGTAATATAATGACAGTAGATGGTAGACCAGGGTAATATAATGACAGTAGATGGTAGACCAGGGTAATATAATGACAGTAGATGGTAGACCAGGGTAATATAATGACAGTAGATGGTAGACCAGGGTAATATAATGACAGTAGATGGTAGACCAGGGTAATATAATGACAGTAGATGGTAGACCAGGGTAATATAATGACAGTAGATGGTAGACCAGGGTAATATAATGACAGTAGATGGTAGACCAGGGTAATATAATGACAGTAGATGGTAGACCAGGGTAATATAATGACAGTAGATGGTAGACCAGGGTAATATAATGACAGTAGATGGTAGACCAGGGTAATATAATGACAGTAGATGGTAGACCAGGGTAATATAATGACAGTATGGTAGACCAGGGTAATATAATGACAGTAGATGGTAGACCAGGGTAATATAATGACAGTAGATGGTAGACCAGGGTAATATAATGACAGTAGATGGTAGACCAGGGTAATATAATGACAGTAGATGGTAGACCAGGGTAATATAATGACAGTAGATGGTAGACCAGGGTAATATAATGACAGTAGATGGTAGACCAGGTAATATAATGACAGTAGATGGTAGACCAGGGTAATATAATGACAGTAGATGGTAGACCAGGGTAATATAATGACAGTAGATGGTAGACCAGGGTAATATAATGACAGTAGATGGTAGACCAGGGTAATATAATGACAGTAGATGGTAGACCAGGGTAATATAATGACAGTAGATGGTAGACCAGGGTAATATAATGACAGTAGATGGTAGACCAGGGTAATATAATGACAGTAGATGGTAGACCAGGGTAATATAATGACAGTAGATGGTAGACCAGGGTAATATAATGACAGTAGATGGTAGACCAGGGTAATATAATGACAGTAGATGGTAGACCAGGGTAATATAATGACAGTAGATGGTAGACCAGGGTAATATAATGACAGTAGATGGTAGACCAGGGTAATATAATGACAGTAGATGGTAGACCAGGGTAATATAATGACAGTAGATGGTAGACCAGGGTAATATAATGACAGTAGATGGTAGACCAGGGTAATATAATGACAGTAGATGGTAGACCAGGGTAATATAATGACAGTAGATGGTAGACCAGGGTAATATAATGACAGTAGATGGTAGACCAGGGTAATATAATGACAGTAGATGGTAGACCAGGGTAATATAATGACAGTAGATGGTAGACCAGGGTAATATAATGACAGTAGATGGTAGACCAGGGTAATATAATGACAGTAGATGGTAGACCAGGGTAATATAATGACAGTAGATGGTAGACCAGGGTAATATAATGACAGTAGATGGTAGACCAGGGTAATATAATGACAGTAGATGGTAGACCAGGGTAATATAATGACAGTAGATGGTAGACCTGGGTAATATAATGACAGTAGATGGTAGACCAGGGTAATATAATGACAGTAGATGGTAGACCAGGGTAATATAATGACAGTAGATGGTAGACCAGGGTAATATAATGACAGTAGATGGTAGACCAGGGTAATATAATGACAGTAGATGGTAGACCAGGGTAATATAATGACAGTAGATGGTAGACCAGGGTAATATAATGACAGTAGATGGTAGACCAGGGTAATATAATGACAGTAGAGGGACCAGGGTAATATAATGACAGTAGATGGTAGACCAGGGTAATATAATGACAGTAGATGGTAGACCAGGGTAATATAATGACAGTAGATGGTAGACCAGGGTAATATAATGACAGTAGATGGTAGACCAGGGTAATATAATGACAGTAGATGGTAGACCAGGGTAATATAATGACAGTAGATGGTAGACCAGGGTAATATAATGACAGTAGATGGTAGACCAGGGTAATATAATGACAGTAGATGGTAGACCAGGGTAATATAATGACAGTAGATGGTAGACCAGGGTAATATAATGACAGTAGATGGTAGACCAGGGTAATATAATGACAGTAGATGGTAGACCAGGGTAATATAATGACAGTAGATGGTAGACCAGGGTAATATAATGACAGTAGATGGTAGACCAGGGTAATATAATGACAGTAGATGGTAGACCAGGGTAATATAATGACAGTAGATGGTAGACCAGGGTAATATAATGACAGTAGATGGTAGACCAGGGTAATATAATGACAGTAGATGGTAGACCAGGGTAATATAATGACAGTAGATGGTAGACCAGGGTAATATAATGACAGTAGATGGTAGACCAGGGTAATATAATGACAGTAGATGGTAGACCAGGGTAATATAATGACAGTAGATGGTAGACCTGGGTAATATAATGACAGTAGATGGTAGACCAGGGTAATATAATGAAAGTAGATGGTAGACCAGGGTAATATAATGACAGTAGATGGTAGACCAGGGTAATATAATGACAGTAGATGGTAGACCAGGGTAATATAATGACAGTAGATGGTAGACCAGGGTAATATAATGACAGTAGATGGTAGACCAGGGTAATATAATGACAGTAGATGGTAGACCAGGGTAATATAATGACAGTAGATGGTAGACCAGGGTAATATAATGACAGTAGATGGTAGACCAGGGTAATATAATGACAGTAGATGGTAGACCAGGGTAATATAATGACAGTAGATGGTAGACCAGGGTAATATAATGACAGTAGATGGTAGACCAGGGTAATATAATGACAGTAGATGGTAGACCAGGGTAATATAATGAAAGTAGATGGTAGACCAGGGTAATATAATGACAAGAGGGTAATATAATGACAGTAGATGGTAGACCAGGGTAATATAATGACAGTAGATGGTAGACCAGGGTAATATAATGACAGTAGATGGTAGACCAGGGTAATATAATGACAGTAGATGGTAGACCAGGTAATATAATGACAGTAGATGGTAGACCAGGGTAATATAATGACAGTAGATGGTAGACCAGGGTAATATAATGACAGTAGATGGTAGACCAGGGTAATATAATGACAGTAGATGGTAGACCAGGGTAATATAATGACAGTAGATGGTAGACCAGGGTAATATAATGACAGTAGATGGTAGACCAGGGTAATATAATGACAGTAGATGGTAGACCAGGGTAATATAATGACAGTAGATGGTAGACCAGGGTAATATAATGACAGTAGATGGTAGACCAGGGTAATATAATGACAGTAGATGGTAGACCAGGGTAATATAATGACAGTAGATGGTAGACCAGGGTAATATAATGACAGTAGATGGTAGACCAGGGTAATATAATGACAGTAGATGGTAGACCTGGGTAATATAATGACAGTAGATGGTAGACCAGGGTAATATAATGACAGTAGATGGTAGACCAGGGTAATATAATGACAGTAGATGGTAGACCAGGGTAATATAATGACAGTAGATGGTAGACCAGGGTAATATAATGACAGTAGATGGTAGACCAGGGTAATATAATGACAGTAGATGGTAGACCAGGGTAATATAATGACAGTAGATGGTAGACCAGGGTAATATAATGAAAGTAGATGGTAGACCAGGGTAATATAATGACAGTAGATGGTAGACCAGGGTAATATAATGACAGTAGATGGTAGACCAGGGTAATATAATGACAGTAGATGGTAGACCAGGGTAATATAATGACAGTAGATGGTAGATGGTAGACAGGGTAATATAATGACAGTAGATGGTAGACCAGGGTAATATAATGACAGTAGATGGTAGACCAGGGTAATAATATATATAATGATATCTCAAATGGTACAGAAACCAGGGTAATATAATGACAGTAGAATGACACGATGGTAGAAAAACCTAGAAAAGGTAATATAATGACAGTAGTGGGGTAGAGTCCAGGGTAGACCAGGGTAATATAATGACAGTAGATGGTAGACCAGGGTAATATAATGACAGTAGATGGTAGACCAGGGTAATATAATGACAGTAGATGGTAGACCAGGGTAATATAATGACAGTAGATGGTGGAGACCAAGGGTAATATAATGACAGTAGATGGTAGACCAGGGTAATGACAATGGTAGACCAGATGGACACCAGGGTAATATAAAGGGGATGGTAGACCAGGGTAATATAATGACAGTAGATGGTAATATAATGACAGTAGATGGTAGACAGACAGTAGGTAATAAATGACAGTAATGGTAGACCAGGGTAATATAATGACAGTAGATGGTAGACCAGGGTAATATAATGACAGTAGATGGTAGACCAGGGTAATATAATGACAGTAGATGGTAGACCAGGGTAATATAATGACAGTAGATGGTAGACCAGGGTAATATAATGACAGTAGATGGTAGACCAGGGTAATATAATGACAGTATGGTAGACCAGGGTAATATAATGACAGTAGATGGTAGACCAGGGTAATATAATGACAGTAGATGGTAGACCAGGGTAATATAATGACAGTAGATGGTAGACCAGGGTAATATAATGACAGTAGATGGTAGACCTGGGTAATATAATGACAGTAGATGGTAGACCAGGGTAATATAATGACAGTGGATGGTAGACCAGGGTAATATAATGACAGTAGATTGTAGACCAGGGTAATATAATGACAGTAGATGGTAGACCAAATTTATTTATAGGGAATATAATGATAAAATGACAGTAGATGGTAGACCAGGGTAATATAATGGAAGACCTAGTACCAGGCTATATAATGGGGTGATGGTAGTCCTCTTAATGATGATGTTAAATGTTCAGACCAGGGTAATATAATGACAGAACAGTAGAAACTGGAGCAATAGACCAGGGCAAGGAGTCATCATGTCAAGTAGTAATGACAGTAGATGGTAGACCAGGTAATATGAAACTGGAGACAGGGTAGCATAATGGTAGGTGGACTGGGGACAGCAATAGGTCCTGGGGCATGGTCCTAGATGGTAGACCAGGGTATATAATGATGGAGACAGTAGATGACAGTAGATGGTACAGACCAGGGTAATATGGTAGACCAGGGTAATACTGACAGTAGATGGTAGACCAGGGTAATATAATGACAGTAGATGGTAGACCAGGGTAATATAATGACAGTAGATGGTAGACCAGGGTAATATAATGACAGTAGATGGTAGACCAGGGTAATATAATGACAGTAGATGGTAGACCAGGGTAATATAATGACAGTAGATGGTAGACCAGGGTAATATAATGACAGTAGATGGTAGACCAGGGTAATATAATGACAGTAGATGGTAGACCAGGGTAATATAATGACAGTAGATGGTAGACCAGGGTAATATAATGACAGTAGATGGTAGACCAGGGTAATATAATGACAGTAGATGGTAGACCAGGGTAATATAATGACAGTAGATGGTAGACCAGGGTAATATAATGACAGTAGATGGTAGACCAGGGTAATATAATGACAGTAGATGGTAGACCAGGGTAAAATAATGACAGTAGATGGTAGAACAGGGTAATAGAATGACAGTATATGGTAGACCAGGGTAATATAATGACAGTATATGGTAGACCAGGGTAATATAATGACAGTAAATGGTAGACCAGGGTAATATAATGACAGTAGATGGTAGACCAGGGTAATATAATGACAGTAGATGGTAGACCAGGGTAATATAATGACAGTAGATGGTAGACCAGGGTAATATAATGACAGTAGATGGTAGACCAGGGTAATATAATGACAGTAGATGGTAGACCAGGGTAATATAATGACAGTAGATGGTAGACCAGGGTAATA
Organism: Oncorhynchus masou masou; assembly: GCF_036934945.1. Taxonomy (NCBI): domain Eukaryota; kingdom Metazoa; phylum Chordata; class Actinopteri; order Salmoniformes; family Salmonidae; genus Oncorhynchus; species Oncorhynchus masou. The sequence continues at coordinate 1,489,511 of NC_088242.1, forward strand.
TAATGACAGTAGATGGTAGACCAGGGTAATATAATGACAGTAGATGGTAGACCAGGGTAAAATAATGAAAGTAGAGGGTAGACCAGGGTAATATAATGACAGTGGATGGTAGACCAGGGTAATATAATGACAGTAGATGGTAGACCAGGGTAATATAATGACAGTAGATGGTAGACCAGGGTAATATAATGACAGTAGATGGTAGACCAGGGTAATATAATGACAGTAGATGGTAGACCAGGGTAATATAATGACAGTAGATGGTAGACCAGGGTAATATAATGACAGTAGATGGTAGACCAGGGTAATATAATGACAGTAGATGGTAGACCAGGGTAATATAATGACAGTAGATGGTAGACCAGGGTAATATAATGACAGTAGATGGTAGACCAGGGTAATATAATGACAGTAGATGGTAGACCAGGGTAATATAATGACAGTAGATGGTAGACCAGGGTAATATAATGACAGTAGATGGTAGACCAGGGTAATATAATGACAGTAGATGGTAGACCAGGGTAATATAATGACAGTAGATGGTAGACCAGGGTAATATAATGACAGTAGATGGTAGACCAGGGTAATATAATGATAGTAGATGGTAGACCAAAGTAATATAATGACAGTAGAGGGTAATATAACGACAGTAGATGGTAGACCAGGGTAATATAATGACAGTAGATGGTAGACCAGGGTAATATAATGACAGTAGATGGTAGACCTGGGTAATATAATGACAGTAGATGGTAGACCAGGGTAAAATAATGACAGTAGATGGTAGACCAGGGTAATATAATGACAGTAGATGGTAGACCAGGGTAATATAATGACAGTAGATGGTAGACCAGGGTAATATAATGACAGTAGATGGTAGACCAGGGTAATATAATGACAGTAGATGGTAGACCAGGGTAATATAATGACAGTAGATGGTAGACCAGGGTAATATAATGACAGTAGATGGTAGACCAGGGTAATATAATGACAGTAGATGGTAGACCATAATGACAGTAGGGTAATATAATGACAGTAGATGGTAGACCAGGGTAATATAATGACAGTAGATGGTAGACCTGGGTAATATAATGACAGTAGATGTAGACCAGAATATAATGACAGGATGTAATATAATGACAGTAGATGGTAGACCAGGGTAATATAATGACAGTAGATGGTAGACCAGGGTAATATAATGACAGTAGATGGTAGACCAGGGTAATATAATGACAGTAGATGGTAGACCAGGGTAATATAATGACAGTAGATGGTAGACCAGGGTAATATAATGACAGTAGATGGTAGACCAGGGTAATATAATGACAGTAGATGGTAGACCAGGGTAATATAATGACAGTAGATGGTAGACCAGGGTAATATAATGACAGTAGATGGTAGACCAGGGTAATATAATGACAGTAGATGGTAGACCAGGGTAATATAATGACAGTAGATGGTAGACCAGGGTAATATAATGACAGTAGATGGTAGACCAGGGTAATATAATGACAGTAGATGGTAGACCAGGGTAATATAATGACAGTAGATGGTAGACCAGGGTAATATAATGACAGTAGATGGTAGACCAGGGTAATATAATGACAGTAGATGGTAGACCAGGGTAATATAATGACAGTAGATGGTAGACCAGGGTAATATAATGACAGTAGATGGTAGACCAGGGTAATATAATGACAGTAGATGGTAGACCAGGGTAATATAATGACAGTAGATGGTAGACCAGGGTAATATAATGACAGTAGATGGTAGACCAGGGTAATATAATGACAGTAGATGGTAGACCAGGGTAATATAATGACAGTAGATGGTAGACCAGGGTAATATAATGACAGTAGATGGTAGACCAGGGTAATATAATGACAGTAGATGGTAGACCAGGTAATATAATGACAGTAGATGGTAGACCAGGGTAATATAATGACAGTAGATGGTAGACCAGGGTAATATAATGACAGTAGAGGGTAATATAACGACAGTAGATGGTAGACCAGGGTAATATAATGACAGTAGATGGTAGACCAGGGTAATATAATGACAGTAGATGGTAGACCAGGGTAATATAATGACAGTAGATGGTAGACCAGGGTAATATAATGACAGTAGATGGTAGACCAGGGTAATATAATGACAGTAGATGGTGGACCAGGGTAATATAATGACAGTATATGGTAGACCAGGGTAACTAAATGACAGTAGATGGTGGACCAGGGTAATATAATGACAGTAGGTAATAGACCAGGGTAATAAAATGACAGTAGATGGTAGACCAGGGTAATATAATGACAGTAGATGGTAGACCAGGTTAATATAATGTCAGTAGATGGTAGACCAGGGTAATATAGTGACTGTAGATGGTAGACCAGGGTAATATAATGACAGTAGATGGTAGACCAGGGTAATATAATGACAGTAGATGGTAGACCAGGGTAATATAATGACAGTAGATGGTAGACCAGGGTAATATAATGACAGTAGATGGTAGACCAGGGTAATATAATGACAGTAGATGGTAGACCAGGGTAATATAATGACAGTAGATGGTAGACCAGGGTAATATAATGACAGTAGATGGTAGACCAGGGTAATATAATGACAGTAGATGGTAGACCAGGGTAATATAATGACAGTAGATGGTAGACCAGGGTAATATAATGACAGTAGATGGTAGACCAGGGTAATATAATGACAGTAGATGGTAGACCAGGGTAATATAATGACAGTAGATGGTAGACCAGGGTAATATAATGACAGTAGATGGTAGACCAGGGTAATATAATGACAGTAGATGGTAGACCAGGGTAATATAATGACAGTAGATGGTAGACCAGGGTAATATAATGACAGTAGATGGTAGACCAGGGTAATATAATGACAGTAGATGGTAGACCAGGGTAATATAATGACAGTAGATGGTAGACCAGGGTAATATAATGACAGTAGAGGGTAGACCAGGGTAATATAATGACAGTAGATGGTAGACCAGGGTAATATAATGACAGTAGATGGTAGACCAGGGTAATATAATGACAGTAGATGGTAGACCAGGGTAATATAATGACAGTAGATGGTAGACCAGGGTAATATAATGACAGTAGATGGTAGACCAGGGACCAGGGTAATATAATGACAGTAGATGGTAGACCAGGGTAATATAATGACAGTAGATGGTAGACCAGGGTAATATAATGACAGTAGATGGTAGACCAGGGTAATATAATGACAGTAGGGTAGACCAGGGTAATATAATGACAGTAGATGGTAGACCAGGGTAATATAATGACAGTAGATGGTAGACCAGGGTAATATAATGACAGTAGATGGTAGACCAGGGTAATATAATGACAGTAGATGGTAGACCAGGGTAATATAATGACAGTAGATGGTAGACCAGGGTAATATAATGACAGTAGATGGTAGACCAGGGTAATATAATGACAGTAGATGGTAGACCAGGGTAATATAATGACAGTAGATGGTAGACCAGGGTAATATAATGACAGTAGATGGTAGACCAGGGTAATATAATGACAGTAGATGGTAGACCAGGGTAATATAATGACAGTAGATGGTAGACCAGGGTAATATAATGACAGTAGATGGTAGACCAGGGTAATATAATGACAGTAGATGGTAGACCAGGGTAATATAATGACAGTAGATGGTAGACCAGGGTAATATAATGACAGTAGATGGTAGACCAGGGTAATATAATGACAGTAGATGGTAGACCAGGGTAATATAATGACAGTAGATGGTAGACCAGGGTAATATAATGACAGTAGATGGTAGACCAGGGTAATATAATGACAGTAGATGGTAGACCAGGGTAATATAATGACAGTAGATGGTAGACCAGGGTAATATAATGACAGTAGATGGTAGACCAGGGTAATATAATGACAGTAGATGGTAGACCAGGGTAATATAATGACAGTAGATGGTAGACCAGGGTAATATAATGACAGTAGATGGTAGACCAGGGTAATATAATGACAGTAGATGGTAGACCAGGGTAATATAATGACAGTAGATGGTAGACCAGGGTAATATAATGACAGTAGATGGTAGACCAGTGAAATATAATGACAGTAGATGGTAGACCAGGGTAATATAATGACAGTAGATGGTAGACCAGGGTAATATAATGACAGTAGATGGTAGACCAGGGTAATATAATGACAGTGGATGGTAGACCAGGGTAATATAATGACAGTAGATGGTAGACCAGGGTAATATAATGACAGTAGATGGTAGACCAGGGTAATATAATGACAGTAGATGGTAGACCTGGGTAATATAATGACAGTAGATGGTAGACCAGGGTAATATAATGACAGTAGATGGTAGACCAGGGTAATATAATGACAGTAGATGGTAGACCAGGGTAATATAATGACAGTAGATGGTAGACCAGGGTAATATAATGACAGTAGATGGTAGACCAGGGTAATATAATGACAGTAGATGGTAGACCAGGGTAATATAATGACAGTAGATGGTAGACCAGGGTAATATAATGACAGTAGATGGTAGACCAGGGTAATATAATGACAGTAGATGGTAGACCAGGGTAATATAATGACAGTAGATGGTAGACCAGGGTAATATAATGACAGTAGATGGTAGACCAGGGTAATATAATGACAGTAGATGGTAGACCAGGGTAATATAATGACAGTAGATGGTAGACCAGGGTAATATAATGACAGTAGATGGTAGACCAGGGTAATATAATGACAGTAGAGGGTAGACCAGGGTAATATAATGACAGTAGATGGTAGACCAGGGTAATATAATGACAGTAGATGGTAGACCAGGGTAATATAATGACAGTAGATGGTAGACCAGGGTAATATAATGACAGTAGATGGTAGACCAGGGTAATATAATGACAGTAGATGGTAGACCAGGGTAATATAATGACAGTAGATGGTAGACCAGGGTAATATAATGACAGTAGATGGTAGACCAGGGTAATATAATGACAGTAGATGGTAGACCAGGGTAATATAATGACAGTAGATGGTAGACCAGGGTAATATAATGACAGTAGATGGTAGACCAGGGTAATATAATGACAGTAGATGGTAGACCAGGGTAATATAATGACAGTAGATGGTAGACCAGGGTAATATAATGACAGTAGATGGTAGACCAGGGTAATATAATGACAGTAGATGGTAGACCAGGGTAATATAATGACAGTAGATGGTAGACCAGGGTAATATAATGACAGTAGATGGTAGACCAGGGTAATATAATGACAGTAGATGGTAGACCAGGGTAATATAATGACAGTAGATGGTAGACCAGGGTAATATAATGACAGTAGATGGTAGACCAGGGTAATATAATGACAGTAGATGGTAGACCAGGGTAATATAATGACAGTAGATGGTAGACCAGGGTAATATAATGACAGTAGATGGTAGACCAGGGTAATATAATGACAGTAGATGGTAGACCAGGGTAATATAATGACAGTAGATGGTAGACCAGGGTAATATAATGACAGTAGATGGTAGACCAGGGTAATATAATGACAGTAGATGGTAGACCAGGGTAATATAATGACAGTAGATGGTAGACCAGGGTAATATAATGACAGTAGAGGGTAGACCAGGGTAATATAATGACAGTAGTGGGTAGACCAGGGTAATATAATGACAGTAGATGGTAGACCTGGGTAATATAATGACAGTAGATGGTAGACCAGGGTAATATAATGACAGTAGATGGTAGACCAGGGTAATATAATGACAGTAGATGGTAGACCAGGGTAATATAATGACAGTAGATGGTAGACCAGGGTAATATAATGACAGTAGATGGTAGACCAGGGTAATATAATGACAGTAGATGGTAGACCAGGGTAATATAATGACAGTAGATGGTAGACCAGGGTAATATAATGATAGTAGATGGTAGACCAAAGTAATATAATGACAGTAGAGGGTAATATAACGACAGTAGATGGTAGACCAGGGTAATATAATGACAGTAGATGGTAGACCAGGGTAATATAGTGACAGTAGATGGTAGACCAGGGTAATATAATGATAGTAGTGGGGAGACCAGGGTAATATAATGACAGTAGATGGTAGACCAGGGTAATATAATGACAGTAGATGGTAGACCAGGGTAATATAATGACAGTAGATGGTAGACCAGGGTAATATAATGACAGTAGATGGTAGACCAGGGTAATATAATGACAGTAGATGGTAGACCAGGGTAATATAATGACAGTAGATGGTAGACCAGGGTAATATAATGACAGTGTGGAGACCAGGGTAATATAATGACAGTAGATGGTAGACCAGGGTAATATAATGACAGTAGATGGTAGACCAGGGTAATATAATGACAGTGGATGGTAGACCAGGGTAATATAATGACAGTAGATGGTAGACCAGGGTAATATAATGACAGTAGATGGTAGACCAGGGTAATATAATGACAGTAGATGGTAGACCAGGGTAATATAATGACAGTAGATGGTAGACCAGATAATATAATGACAGTAGATGGTAGACCAGGGTAATATAATGACAGTAGATGGTAGACCAGGGTAATATAATGACAGTAGATGGTAGACCAGGGTAATATAATGACAGTATGGTAGACCAGGGTAATATAATGACAGTAGATGGTAGACCAGGGTAATATAATGACAGTAGATGGTAGACCAGGGTAATATAATGACAGTAGATGGTAGACCAGGGTAATATAATGACAGTAGATGGTAGACCAGGGTAATATAATGACAGTAGATGGTAGACCAGGGTAATATAATGACAGTAGATGGTAGACCAGGGTAATATAATGACAGTAGATGGTAGACCAGGGTAATATAATGACAGTAGATGGTAGACCAGGGTAATTTAATGACAGTAGGTGGTAGACCAGGGAAATATAATGACAGTAGATGGTAGAACAGGGTAATGTAATGACAGTAGATGGTAGACCAGTGAAATATAATGACAGTAGATGGTAGACCAGGGTAATATAATGACAGTAAATGGTAGACCAGGGTAATATAATGACAGTATATGGTAGACCAGGGTAATATAATGACAGTAGATGTAGACCAGGGTAATATAATGACAGTAGATGGTAGACCTGGGTAATATAATGACAGTAGATGGTAGACCAGGGTAATATAATGACAGTAGATGGTAGACCAGGGTAATATAATGACAGTAGATGGTAGACCTGGGTAATATAATGACAGTAGATGGTAGACCAGGGTAATATAATGACAGTAGATGGTAGACCAGGGTAATATAATGACAGTAGATGGTAGACCAGGGTAATATAATGACAGTAGATGGTAGACCAGGGTAATATAATGACAGTAGATGGTAGACCAGGGTAATATAATGACAGTAGAGACCAGGTAATATAATGACAGTAGATGGTAGACCAGGGTAATATAATGACAGTAGATGGTAGACCAGGGTAATATAATGACAGTAGATGGTAGACCAGGGTAATATAATGACAGTAGATGGTAGACCAGGGTAATATAATGACAGTAGATGGTAGACCAGGGTAATATAATGACAGTAGATGGTAGACCAGGGTAATATAATGACAGTAGATGGTAGACCAGGGTAATATAATGACAGTAGATGGTAGACCAGGGTAAATAATGACAGTAGAGGGTAGACCAGGGTAATATAATGACAGTAGATGGTAGACCAGGGTAATATAATGACAGTAGATGGTAGACCAGGGTAATATAATGACAGTAGATGGTAGACCAGGGTAATATAATGACAGTAGATGGTAGACCAGGGTAATATAATGACAGTAGATGGATGGTAGACCAGGGTAATATAATGACAGTAGATGGTAGACCAGGGTAATATAATGACAGTAGATGGTAGACCAGGGTAATATAATGACAGTAGATGGTAGACCAGGGTAATATAATGACAGTAGATGGTAGACCAGGGTAATATAATGACAGTAGATGGTAGACCAGGGTAATATAATGACAGTAGATGGTAGACCAGGGTAATATAATGACAGTAGATGGTAGACCAGGGTAATATAATGACAGTAGATGGTAGACCAGGGTAATATAATGACAGTAGATGGTAGACCAGGGTAATATAATGACAGTAGATGGTAGACCAGGGTAATATAATGACAGTAGATGGTAGACCAGGGTAATATAATGACAGTAGATGGTAGACCAGGGTAATATAATGACAGTAGATGGTAGACCAGGGTAATATAATGACAGTAGATGGTAGACCAGGGTAATATAATGACAGTAGATGGTAAATAATAAAGTAGTAGACCAGGGTAATATAATGACAGTAGATGGTAGACCAGGGTAATATAATGACAGTAGATGGTAGACCAGGGTAATATAATGACAGTAGATGGTAGACCAGGGTAATATAATGACAGTAGATGGTAGACCAGGGTAATATAATGACAGTAGATGGTAGACCAGGGTAATATAATGACAGTAGATGGTAGACCAGGGTAATATAATGACAGTAGATGGTAGACCAGGGTAATATAATGACAGTAGATGGTAGACCAGGGTAATATAATGACAGTAGATGGTAGACCAGGGTAATATAATGACAGTAGATGGTAGACCAGGGTAATATAATGACAGTAGATGGTAGACCAGGGTAATATAATGACAGTAGATGGTAGACCAGGGTAATATAATGACAGTAGATGGTAGACCAGGGTAATATAATGACAGTAGATGGTAGACCAGGGTAATATAATGACAGTATGGGTAGACCAGGGTAATATAATGACAGTAGATGGTAGACCAGGGTAATATAATGACAGTAGATGGTAGACCAGGGTAATATAATGACAGTAGATGGTAGACCAGGGTAATATAATGACAGTAGATGGTAGACCAGGGTAATATAATGACAGTAGATGGTAGACCAGGGTAATATAATGACAGTAGATGGTAGACCAGGGTAATATAATGACAGTAGATGGTAGACCAGGGTAATATAATGACAGTAGATGGTAGACCAGGGTAATATAATGACAGTAGAGGGTAGACCAGGGTAATATAATGACAGTAGATGGTAGACCAGGGTAATATAATGACAGTAGATGGTAGACCAGGGTAATATAATGACAGTAGATGGTAGACCAGGGTAATATAATGACAGTAGATGGTAGACCAGGGTAATATAATGACAGTAGATGGTAGACCAGGGTAATATAATGACAGTAGATGGTAGACCAGGGTAATATAATGACAGTAGATGGTAGACCAGGGTAATATAATGACAGTAGATGGTAGACCAGGGTAATATAATGACAGTAGATGGTAGACCAGGGTAATATAATGACAGTAGATGGTAGACCAGGGTAATATAATGACAGTAGATGGTAGACCAGGGTAATATAATGACAGTAGATGGTAGACCAGGGTAATATAATGACAGTAGATGGTAGACCAGGGTAATATAATGACAGTAGATGGTAGACCAGGGTAATATAATGACAGTAGGTGGTAGAACAGGGTAATGTAATGACAGTAGATGGTAGACCAGGGTAATATAATGACAGTATATGGTAGACCAGGGTAATATAATGACAGTAGATGACAGTAGACCAGGGTAATATAATGACAGTAGATGGTAGACCAGGGTAATATAATGACAGTAGATGGTAGACCAGGGTAATATAATGACAGTAGATGGTAGACCAGGGTAATATAATGACAGTAGATGGTAGACCAGGGTAATATAATGACAGTAGATGTTAGACCAGGGTAATATAATGACAGTAGATGGTAGACCAGGGTAATATAATGACAGTAGATGGTAGACCAGGGTAATATAATGATAGTAGATGGTAGACCAGGGTAATATAATGACAGTAGAGGGTAATATAACGACAGTAGATGGTAGACCAGGGTAATATAATGACAGTAGATGGTAGACCAGGGTAATATAATGACAGTAGATGGTAGACCAGGGTAATATAATGACAGTAGTGTGGAGACCAGGGTAATATAATGACAGAAGATGGTAGACCAGGGTAATATAATGATAGTAGATGGTAGACCAGGGTAATATAATATAGTATTTAGCAGTATCAGTAGATGGTAGACCAGGGTAAAATGGATAATGACAGTGGATGGTAGACCAGGGTAATATAATGACAGTAGATGGTAGACCAGGGTAATATAATGACAGTAGATGGTAGACCAGGGTAATATAATGACAGTAGATGGTAGACCAGGGTAATATAATGACAGTAGATGGTAGACCAGGGTAATATAATGACAGTAGATGGTAGACCAGGGTAATATAATGACAGTAGATGGTAGACCAGGGTAATATAATGACAGTAGATGGTAGACCAGGGTAATATAATGACAGTAGATGGTAGACCAGGGTAATATAATGACAGTAGGTAGACCAGGGTAATATAATGACAGTAGATGGTAGACCAGGGTAATATAATGACAGTAGATGGTAGACCAGGGTAATATAATGACAGTAGATGGTAGACCAGGGTAAAATGATGAAATGTAGAAATGGTAGACCAGGGTAATATAATGACAGTAGATGGTAGACCAGGGTAATATAATGACAGTAGATGGTAGACCAGGGTAATATAATGACAGTAGATGGTAGACCAGGGTAATATAATGACAGTAGATGGTAGACCAGGGTAATATAATGACAGTAGATGGTAGACCAGGGTAATATAATGACAGTAGATGGTAGACCAGGGTAATATAATGACAGTAGATGGTAGACCTGGGTAATATAATGACAGTAGATGGTAGACCAGGGTAATATAATGACAGTAGATGGTAGACCAGGGTAATACAATGACAGTAGATGGTAGACCAGGGTAATATAGTGACAGTATAGGGTAGACCAGGGCAATATGATGACAGTAGTTGGTTGACCAGGGTAATATAATGACAGTAGAGGGTAGACCAGGGTAATATAATGACAGTAGATGGTAGACCAGGGTAATATAATGACAGTAGATGGTAGACCAGGGTAATATAATGACAGTAGATGGTAGACCAGGGTAATATAATGACAGTATAGGGTAGACCAGGGCAATATAATGACAGTAGATGGTAGACCAGGGTAATATAATGACAGTAGATGGTAGACCAGGGTAATATAATGACAGTAGATGGTAGACCAGGGTAATATAATGACAGTAGATGGTAGACCAGGGTAATATAATGACAGTAGATGGTAGACCAGGGTAATATAATGACAGTAGATGGTAGACCAGGGTAATATAATGACAGTAGATGGTAGACCAGGGTAATATAATGACAGTAGATGGTAGACCAGGGTAATATAATGACAGTAGATGGTAGACCAGGGTAATATAATGACAGTAGATGGTAGACCAGGGTAATATAATGACAGTAGATGGTAGACCAGGGTAATATAATGACAGTAGATGGTAGACCAGGGTAATATAATGACAGTAGATGGTAGACCAGGGTAATATAATGACAGTAGATGGTAGACCAGGGTAATATAATGACAGTAGATGGTAGACCAGGGTAATATAATGACAGTAGATGGTAGACCAGACAGGTAATATAATGACAGTAGAAATATAATGACAGTAGATGGTAGACCAGGGTAATATAATGACAGTAGATGGTAGACCAGGGTAATATAATGACAGTAGATGGTAGACCAGGGTAATATAATGACAGTAGATGGAGACCAGGGTAATATAATGACAGTAGATGGTAGACCAGGGTAATATAATGACAGTAGATGGTAGACCAGGGTAATATAATGACATTTAGATGGTAGACCAGGGTAATATAATGACAGTGATGGTAGACCAGGGTAATATAATGAAAGTAGATGGTAGACCAGGGTAATATAATGACAGTAGATGGTAGACCAGGGTAATATAATGACAGTAGATGGTAGACCAGGGTAATATAATGACAGTAGATGGTAGACCAGGGTAATATAATGACAGTAGATGGTAGACCAGGGTAATATAATGACAGTGGATGGTAGACCTGGGTAATATAATGACAGTAGATGGTAGACCAGGGTAATATAATGACAGTAGAGGGTAGACCAGGGTAATATAATGACAGTAGATGGTAGACCAGGGTAATATAATGACAGTAGATGGTAGACCAGGGTAATATAATGACAGTAGATGGTAGACCAGGGTAATATAATGACAGTAGATGGTAGACCAGGGTAATGACAGTAATGAATTGTAGATGGTAGACCAGGGTAATATAATGACAGTAGATGGTAGACCAGGGTAATATAATGACAGTAGATGGTAGACCAGGGTAATATAATGACAGTAGATGGTAGACCAGGGTAATATAATGACAGTAGATGGTAGACCAGGGTAATATAATGACAGTAGATGGTAGACCAGGGTAATATAATGACAGTAGATGGTAGACCAGGGTAATATAATGACAGTAGATGGTAGACCAGGGTAATATAATGACAGTAGATGGTAGACCAGGGTAATATAATGACAGTAGATGGTAGACCAGGGTAATATAATGACAGTAGATGGTAGACCAGGGTAATATAATGACAGTAGATGGTAGACCAGGGTAATATAATGACAGTAGATGGTAGACCAGGGTAATATAATGACAGTAGATGGTAGACCAGGGTAATATAATGACAGTAGATGGTAGACCAGGGTAATATAATGACAGTAGATGGTAGACCAGGGTAATATAATGACAGTAGATGGTAGACCAGGGTAATATAATGACAGTAGAGGGTAGACCAGGGTAATATAATGACAGTAGATGGTAGACCAGGGTAATATAATGACAGTAGATGGTAGACCAGGGTAATATAATGACAGTAGATGGTAGACCAGGGTAATATAATGACAGTAGATGGTAGACCAGGGTAATATAATGACAGTAGATGGTAGACCAGGTAATATAATGACAGTAGATGGTAGACCAGGGTAATATAATGACAGTAGATGGTAGACCAGGGTAATATAATGACAGTAGATGGTAGACCAGGGTAATATAATGACAGTAGATGGTAGACCAGGGTAATATAATGACAGTAGATGGTAGACCAGGGTAATATAATGACAGTAGATGGTAGACCAGGGTAATATAATGACAGTAGATGTTAGACCAGGGTAATATAATGACAGTAGATGGTAGACCAGGGTAATATAATGACAGTAGATGGTAGACCAGGGTAATATAATGACAGTAGATGGTAGACCAGGGTAATATAATGACAGTAGAGGGTAATATAATATAATGACAGTAGATGGTAGACCAGGGTAATATAATGACAGTAGATGGTAGACCAGGGTAATATAATGACAGTAGATGGTAGACCAGGGTAATATAATGACAGTAGATGGTAGACCAGGGTAATATAATGACAGTAGATGGTAGACCAGGGTAATATAATGACAGTAGATGGTAGACCAGGGTAATATAATGACAGTAGATGGTAGACCTCTATAATGACAGGGTAAAATAATACAGTAGATGGTAGACCAGGGTAATATAATGACAGTAGATGGTAGACCAGGGTAATATAATGACAGTAGATGGTAGACCAGGGTAATATAATGACAGTAGATGGTAGACCTGGGTAATATAATGACAGTAGAGGGTAGACCAGGGTAATATAATGACAGTAGTGGGTAGACCAGGGTAATATAATGACAGTAGATGGTAGACCTGGGTAATATAATGACAGTAGATGGTAGACCAGGGTAATATAATGACAGTAGATGGTAGACCAGGGTAATATAATGACAGTAGATGGTAGACCAGGGTAATATAGTGACAGTAGATGTTAGACCAGGGTAATATAATGAGAGTAGATGGTAGACCAGAGTAATATAATTATAGTAGATGGTAGACCAAAGTAATATAATGACAGTAGAGGGTAATATAACGACAGTAGATGGTAGACCAGGGTAATATAATGACAGTAGATGGTAGACCAGGGTAATATAATGACAGTAGATGGTAGACCAGGGTAATATAATGACAGTAGATGGTTGATCAGGGTAATATAATGACAGTAGATGGTAGACCAGGGTAATATAATGACAGTAGATGGTAGACCAGGGTAATATAATGACAGTAGATGGTAGACCAGGGTAATATAATGACAGTAGATGGTAGACCAGGGTAATATAATGACAGTAGATGGTAGACCAGGGTAATATAATGACAGTAGATGGTAGACCAGGGTAATATAATGACAGTAGATGGTAGACCAGGGTAATATAATGACAGTAGATGGTAGACCAGGGTAATATAATGACAGTAGATGGTAGACCAGGGTAATATAATGACAGTAGATGGTAGACCAGGGTAATATAATGACAGTAGATGGTAGACCAGGGTAATATAATGACAGTAGATGGTAGACCAGGGTAATATAATGACAGTAGATGGTAGACCAGGGTAATATAATGACAGTAGATGGTAGACCAGGGTAATATAATGACAGTAGATGGTAGACCAGGGTAATATAATGACAGTAGATGGTAGACCAGGGTAATATAATGACAGTAGATGGTAGACCAGGGTAATATAATGACAGTAGATGGTAGACCAGGGTAATATAATGACAGTAGATGGTAGACCAGGGTAATATAATGACAGTAGATGGTAGACCAGGGTAATATAATGACAGTAGATGGTAGACCAGGGTAATATAATGACAGTAGATGGTAGACCAGGGTAATATAATGACAGTAGATGGTAGACCAGGGTAATATAATGACAGTAGATGGTAGACCAGGGTAATATAATGACAGTAGATGGTTGAACCAGGGTAATATAATGACAGTAGATGGTAGACCAGGGCAATATAATGACAGTAGAGGATAATATAACGACAGTAGATGGTAGACCAGGGTAATATAATGACAGTAGATGGTAGACCAGGGTAATATAATGACAGTAGAGGGTAGACCAGGGTAATATAATGACAGTAGAGTGTAGACCAGGGTAATATAATTACAGTGGATGGTAGACCAGCGTAATATAATGACAGTAGATGGTAGACCAGGGTAATAAAATGACAGTAGATGGTAGACCAGGGTAATATAATGACAGTAGATGGTAGACCAGGGTAATATAATGACAGTAGATGGTAGACCAGGGTAATATAATGACAGTAGATGGTAGACCAGGGTAATATAATGACAGTAGATGGTAGACCAGGGTAATATAATGACAGTAGATGGTAGACCAGGGTAATATAACACAGTAGATGGTAGACCAGGGTAATATAATGACAGTAGAGGGTAATATAACGACAGTAGATGGTAGACCAGGGTAATATAATGTCAGTAGATGGTAGACCAGGGTAATATAATGACAGTAGAGGCCAGGGTAATATAACGACAGTAGATGGTAGACCAGGGTAATATAATGACAGTAGATGGTAGACCAGGGTAATATAATGACAGTAGATGGTAGACCAGGGTAATATAATGACAGTAGATGGTAGACCAGGGTAATATAATGACAGTAGATGGTAGACCAGGGTAATATAATGACAGTAGAGGGACCAGGGTAATATAATGACAGTAGATGGTAGACCAGGGTAATATAATGACAGTAGATGGTAGACCAGGGTAATATAATGACAGTAGATGGTAGACCAGGGTAATATAATGACAGTAGATGGTAGACCAGGGTAATATAATGACAGTAGATGGTAGACCAGGGTAATATAATGACAGTAGATGGTAGACCAGGGTAATATAATGACATTAGAGTGTAATATAACGCCAGTAGATGGTAGACCAGGGTAATATAATGACAGTAGATGGTGGACCAAGGTAATATAATGACAGTATATGGTAGACCAGGGTAACTAAATGACAGTAGATGGTAGACCAGGGTAATATAATGACAGTAGGTAGACCAGGGTAATATAATGACAGTAGATGGTAGACCAGGGTAATATAATGACAGTAGATGGTAGACCAGGGTAATGGAATGACAGTAGATGATAGACCAGGGTAATATAATGACAGTAGAGGGTAGACCAGGGTAATATAATGACAGTAGATGGTAGACCAGGGTAATATAATGACAGTAGATGGTAGACCAGGGTAATATAATGACAGTAGATTGTAGAGCAGGGTAATATAATGACAGTAGTGGGGAGACCAGGGTAATATAATGACAGTAGATGGTAGACCAGGGTAATATAATGACAGTAGATGGTAGACCAGGGTAATATAATGACAGTAGATGGTAGACCAGGGTAATATAATGACAGTAGATGGTAGACCAGGGTAATATAATGACAGTAGATGGTAGACCAGGGTAATATAATGACAGTAGATGGTAGACCAGGGTAATATAATGACAGTAGATGTTAGACCAGGGTAATATAATGAAAGTAGAGGGTAGACCAGGGTAATATAATGACAGTAGATGGTAGACCAGGGTAATATAATGACAGTAGATGGTAGACCAGGGTAATATAATGACAGTAGAGGGTAGACCAGGGTAATATAATGACAGTAGTGTGGAGACCAGGGTAATATAATGACAGTAGATGGTAGACCTGGGTAATAAAATAACATTAGATGGTAGACCAGGGTAATATAGTGACAGTAGATGTTAGACCAGGGTAATATAATGACAGTAGATGGTAGACCAGGGTAATATAATGACAGTAGATGGTAGACCAGGGTAATATAATGACAGTAGATGGTAGACCAGGGTAATATAATGACAGTAGATGGTAGACCAGGGTAATATAATGACAGTAGATGGTAGACCAGGGTAATATAATGACAGTAGATGGTAGACCAGGGTAATATAATGACAGTAGATGGTAGACCAGGGTAATATAATGACAGTAGATGGTAGACCAGGGTAATATAATGACAGTAGATGGTAGACCAGGGTAATATAATGACAGTAGATGGTAGACCAGGGTAATATAATGACAGTAGATGGTAGACCAGGGTAATATAATGACAGTAGATGGTAGACCAGGGTAATATAATGACAGTAGATGGTAGACCAGGGTAATATAATGACAGTAGATTAGACCAGGGTAATATAATGACAGTAGATGGTAGACCAGGGTAATATAATGACAGTAGATGGTAGACCAGGGTAATATAATGACAGTAGATGGTAGACCAGGGTAATATAATGACAGTAGAGGCCAGGGTAATATAATGACAGTAGATGGTAGACCAGGGTAATATAATGACAGTAGAGACCAGGGTAATATAATGACAGTAGATGGTAGACCAGGGTAATATAATGACAGTAGATGGTAGACCAGGGTAATATAATGACAGTAGATGGTAGACCAGGGTAATATAATGACAGTAGATGGTAGACCAGGGTAATATAATGACAGTAGATGGTAGACCAGGGTAATATAATGACAGTAGATGGTAGACCAGGGTAATATAATGACAGTAGATGGTAGACCAGGGTAATATAATGACAGTAGATGTTAGACCAGGGTAATATAATGAAAGTAGAGGGTAGACCAGGGTAATATAATGACAGTAGATGGTAGACCAGGGTAATATAATGACAGTAGATGGTAGACCAGGGTAATATAATGACAGTAGATGGTAGACCAGGGTAATATAATGACAGTAGATGGTAGACCAGGGTAATATAATGACAGTAGATGGTAGACCAGGGTAATATAATGACAGTAGATGGTAGACCAGGGTAATATAATGACAGTAGAGGTAGACCAGGGTAATATAATGACAGTAGATGGTAGACCAGGGTAATATAATGACAGTAGATGGTAGACCAGGGTAATATAATGACAGTAGATGGTAGACCAGGGTAATATAATGACAGTAGATGGTAGACCAGGGTAATATAATGACAGTAGATGGTAGACCAGGGTAATATAATGACAGTAGATGGTAGACCAGGGTAATATAATGACAGTAGAGGGACCAGGGTAATATAATGACAGTAGAGGGTAGACCAGGGTAATATAATGACAGTAGATGGTAGACCAGGGTAATATAATGACAGTAGATGGTAGACCAGGGTAATATAATGACAGTATATGGTAGACCAGGGTAACTAAATGACAGTAGATGGTAGACCAGGGTAATATAATGACAGTAGATGGTAGACCAGGGTAATATAATGACAGTAGATGGTAGACCAGGGTAATATAATGACAGTAGATGAGACCAGGGTAATATAATGACAGTAGATGGTAGACCAGGGTAATATAATGACAGTAGATGGTAGACCAGGGTAATATAATGACATTAGAGTGTAATATAACGACAGTAGATGGTAGACCAGGGTAATATAATCACAGTAGAGGGTAGACCACGGTAATGTAATCACAGTAGATGGTTGACCAGGGTAATATAATGACAGTATATTGTAGAGCAGGGTAATATAATGACAGTAGTGGGGAGACCAGGGTAATATAATGACAGGAGATGGTAGACCAGGGTAATATAATGACAGTAGAGGGTAGACCAGGGTAATATAATTACAGTAGATGGTAGAGCAGGGTAATATAATGACAGTAGATGGTAGACCAGGGTAATATAATGACAGTAGATGGTAGACCAGGGTAATATAATGACAGTAGATGGTAGACCAGGGTAATATAATGACAGTAGATGGTAGACCAGGGTAATATAATGACAGTAGATGGTAGACCAGGGTAATATAATGACAGTAGATGGTAGACCAGGGTAATATAATGAAAGTAGATGGTAGAGCAGGGTAATATAATGACAGTAGTGGGGAGAGCAGGGTAGTATAATGACAGTAGATGGTAGACCAGGGTAATATAATGACAGGAGATGGTAGACCAGGGTAATATAATCACAGTAGATGTTAGACCAGGGTAATATAATGACAGTAGATGGTAGACCAGGGTAATATAATGACAGTAGATGGTAGACCAGGGTAATATAATGACAGTAGATGGTAGACCAGGGTAATATAATGACAGTAGATGGTAGACCAGGGTAATATAATGACAGTAGATGGTAGACCAGGGTAATATAATGACAGTAGATGGTAGACCAGGGTAATATAATGACAGTAGATGGTAGACCAGGGTAATATAATGACAGTAGATGGTAGACCAGGGTAATATAATGACAGTAGATGGTAGACCAGGGTAATATAATGACAGTAGATGGTAGACCAGGGTAATATAATGACAGTAGATGGTAGACCAGGGTAATATAATGACAGTAGATGGTAGACCAGGGTAATATAATGACAGTAGATGGTAGACCAGGGTAATATAATGACAGTAGATGGGTAGACCAGGGTAATATAATGACAGTAGATGGTAGACCAGGGTAATATAATGACAGTAGATGGTAGACCAGGGTAATATAATGACAGTAGATGGTAGACCAGGGTAATATAATGACAGTAGAGGGACCAGGGTAATATAATGACAGTAGATGGTAGACCAGGGTAATATAATGACAGTAGATGGTAGACCAGGGTAATATAATGACAGTAGATGGTAGACCAGGGTAATATAATGACAGTAGATGGTAGACCAGGGTAATATAATGACAGTAGATGGTAGACCAGGGTAATATAATGACAGTAGATGGTAGACCAGGGTAATATAATGACAGTAGATGGTAGACCAGGGTAATATAATGACAGTAGATGGTAGACCAGGGTAATATAATGACAGTAGAGGGTAGACCAGGGTAATATAATGACAGTAGAGACCAGGGTAATATAATGACAGTAGATGGTAGACCAGGGTAATATAATGACAGTAGATGGTAGACCAGGGTAATATAATGACAGTAGAGGGTAGACCAGGGTAATATAATGACAGTAGATGGTAGACCAGGGTAATATAATGACAGTAGATGGTAGACCAGGGTAATATAATGACAGTAGATGGTAGACCAGGGTAATATAATGACAGTAGATGGTAGACCAGGGTAATATAATGACAGTAGATGGTAGACCAGGGTAATATAATGACAGTAGATGACCAGGGTAATATAATGACTGTAGATGGTAGACCAGGGTAATATAATGAAAGTAGAGGGTAGAACAGGGTAATATAATGACAGTAGATGGTAGACCAGGGTAATATAATGACAGTAGAGGGTAATATAACGACAGTAGATGGTAGACCAGGGTAATATAATGACAGTAGATGGTAGACCAGGGTAATATAATGACAGTAGATGGTGGACCAGGGTAATATAATGACAGTATATGGTAGACCAGGGTAACTAAATGACAGTAGATGGTGGACCAGGGTAATATAATGACAGTAGGTAATAGACCAGGGTAATAAAATGACAGTAGAGGGTAGACCAGGGTAATATAATGACAGTAGATGGTAGACCAGGGTAATATAATGACAGTAGATGGTAGACCAGGGTAATATAATGACAGTAGATGGTAGACCAGGGTAATATAATGACAGTAGATGGTAGACCAGGGTAATATAATGACAGTAGATGGTAGACCAGGGTAATATAATGACAGTAGATGGTAGACCAGGGTAATATAATGACAGTAGATGGTAGACCAGGGTAATATAATGACAGTAGATGGTAGACCAGGGTAATATAATGACAGTAGATGGTAGACCAGGGTAATATAATGACAGTAGATGGTAGACCAGGGTAATAAAATGACAGTAGATGTTAGACCAGGGTAATATAATGACAGTAGATGGTAGACCAGGGTAATATAATGACAGTAGATGGTAGACCAGGGTAATATAATGACAGTAGATGGTAGACCAGGGTAATATAATGACAGTAGATGGTAGACCAGGGTAATATAATGACAGTAGATGGTAATATAATGACAGTAGATGGTAGACCAGGGTAATATAATGACAGTAGATGGTAGACCAGAGTAATATAATGACAGTAGATGGTAGACCAGGGTAATATAATGACAGTAGATGGCAGACCAGGGTAATATAATGACAGTAGATGTAGACCAGGGTAATATAATGACAGTAGATGGTAGACCAGGGTAATATAATGACAGTAGAGGGTAGACCAGGGTAATATAATGACAGTAGATGGTAGACCAGGGTAATATAATGACAGTAGATGGTAGACCAGGGTAATATAATGACAGTAGATGGTAGACCAGGGTAATATAATGACAGTAGATGGGACCAGGTAATATAATGACAGTAGATGGTAGACCAGGGTAATATAATGACAGTAGATGGTAGACCAGGGTAATATAATGACAGTAGATGGTAGACCAGGGTAATATAATGACAGTAGATGGTAGACCAGGGTAATATAATGACAGTAGATGGTAGACCAGGGTAATATAATGACAGTAGAGGGTAATATAATGACAGTAGATGGTAGACCAGGGTAATATAATGACAGTAGATGGTAGACCAGGGTAATATAATGACAGTAGAGGGTAGACCAGGGTAATATAATGACAGTAGATGGTAGACCAGGGTAATATAATGACAGTAGATGGTAGACCAGGGTAATATAATGACATTAGAGTGTAATATAACACCAGTAGATGGTAGACCAGGGTAATATAATGACAGTAGAGGGTAGACCAGGGTAATGGAATGACAGTAGATGATAGACCAGGGTAATATAATGACAGTAGAGGGTAGACCAGGTTAATGGAATGACAGTAGATGTTAGACCAGGGTAATATAATGACAGTAAATGGTAGACCAGGGTAATATAATGAAAGTAGATTGTAGAGCAGGGTAATATAATGGCAGTAGATGGTAGACCAGGTTAATATAATGTCAGTAGATGGTAGACCAGGGTAATATAATGACAGTAGAGACCAGGGTAATATAATGACAGTAGATGGTAGACCAGGGTAATATAATGACAGTAGATGGTAGACCAGGGTAATATAATGACAGTAGAGACCAGGGTAATATAATGACAGTAGATGGTAGACCAGGTTAATATAATGACAGTAGATGGTAGACCAGGGTAATATAATGACATTAGAGTGTAATATAACGCCAGTAGATGGTAGACCAGGGTAATATAATGACAGTAGAGGGTAGACCAGGGTAATGGAATGACAGTAGATGATAGACCAGGGTAATATAATGACAGTAGAGGGTAGACCAGGTTAATATAATGACAGTAGATGGTAGACCAGGGTAATATAATGACAGTAGATGGTA
Source organism: Oncorhynchus masou masou (assembly GCF_036934945.1). NCBI lineage: Eukaryota > Metazoa > Chordata > Actinopteri > Salmoniformes > Salmonidae > Oncorhynchus > Oncorhynchus masou. The sequence goes on from NC_088242.1 coordinate 1,511,707, forward strand.
GACCAGGGTAATATAATGACAGTAGATGGTAGACCAGGGTAATATAATGACAGTAGATGGTAGACCAGGGTAATATAATGACAGTAGATGGTATACCAGGGTAATATAATGACAGTAGATGGTAGAACAGGGTAACAAAATGACAGTTGGTGGTAGACCAGGGTAATATAATGACAGTAGAGGGTAGACCAGGGTAATATAATGACAGTAGATGGTAGACCAGGGTAATATAATGACAGTAGATGGTAGACCAGGGTAATATAATGACAGTAGATGTTAGACCAGGGTAATATAATGACAGTAGATGGTAGACCAGGGTAATATAATGACAGTAGATGGTAGACCAGGGTAATATAATGACAGTAGATGGTAGACCAGGGTAATATAATGACAGTAGATGGTAGACCAGGGTAATATAATGACAGTAGATGGTAGACCAGGGTAATATAATGACAGTAGATGGTAGACCAGGGTAATATAATGACAGTAGATGGTAGACCAGGGTAATATAATGACAGTAGATGGTAGACCAGGGTAATATAATGACAGTAGATGGTAGACCAGGGTAATATAATGACAGTAGATGGTAGACCAGGGTAATATAATGACAGTAGATGGGACCAGGGTAATATAATGACAGTAGATGGTAGACCAGGGTAATATAATGACAGTAGATGGTAGACCAGGGTAATATAATGACAGTAGATGGTAGACCAGGGTAATATAATGACAGTAGAGGTAGACCAGGGTAATATAATGACAGTAGATGGTAGACCAGGGTAATATAATGACAGTAGATGGTAGACCAGGGTAATATAATGACAGTAGATGGTAGACCAGGGTAATATAATGACAGTAGATGGTAGACCAGGGTAATATAATGACAGTAGATGGTAGACCAGGGTAATATAATGACAGTAGATGGTAGACCAGGGTAATATAATGACAGTAGATGGTAGACCAGGGTAATATAATGACAGTAGATGGTAGACCAGGGTAATATAATGACAGTAGAGGGTAATATAATGACAGTAGATGGTAGACCAGGGTAATATAATGACAGTAGATGGTAGACCAGACAGTAGATGGTAGACCAGGGTAATATAATGACAGTAGATGGTAGACCAGGGTAATATAATGACAGTAGATGGTAGACCAGGGTAATATAATGACAGTAGATGGTAGACCAGGGTAATATAATGACAGTAGAGGTAGACAGGGTAATATAATGACAGTAGATGGTAGACCAGGGTAATATAATGACAGTAGATGGTAGACCAGGGTAATATAATGACAGTAGATGGTAGACCAGGGTAATATAATGACAGTAGATGGTAATATAATGACAGTAGATGGTAGACCAGGGTAATATAATGACAGTAGAGACCAGGTAATATAATGACAGTAGATGGTAGACCAGGGTAATATAATGACAGTAGATGGTAGAGACCAGGGTAATATAATGACAGTAGATGGTAGACCAGGGTAATATAATGACAGTAGATGGTAGACCAGGGTAATATAATGACAGTAGATGGTAGACCAGGGTAATATAATGACAGTAGATGGTAGACCAGGGTAATATAATGACAGTAGATGGTAGACCAGGGTAATATAATGACAGTAGATGGTAGACCAGGGTAATATAATGACAGTAGATGGTAGACCAGGGTAATATAATGACAGTAGATGGTAGACCAGGGTAATATAATGACAGTAGATGGTAGACCAGGGTAATATAATGACAGTAGATGACCAGGGTAATATAATGACAGTAGATGGTAGACCAGGGTAATATAATGACAGTAGATGGTAGACCAGGGTAATATAATGACAGTAGATGGTAGACCAGGGTAATATAATGACAGTAGATGGTAGACCAGGGTAATATAATGACAGTAGATGGTAGACCAGGGTAATATAATGACAGTAGAAATATAATGACAGTAGATGGTAGACCAGGGTAATATAATGACAGTAGATGGTAGACCAGGGTAATATGGTGACAGTAGATGGTAGACCAGGGTAATATAATGACAGTAGATGGTAGACCAGGGTAATATAATGACAGTAGATGGTAGACCAGGGTAATATAATGACAGTAGATGGTAGACCAGGGTAATATAATGACAGTAGATGGTAGACCAGGGTAATATAATGACAGTAGATGGTAGACCAGGGTAATATAATGACAGTAGATGGTAGACCAGGGTAATATAATGACAGTAGATGGTAGACCAGGGTAATATAATGACAGTAGATGGTAGACCAGGGTAATATAATGACAGTAGATGGTAGACCAGGGTAATATAATGACAGTAGATGGTAGACCAGGGTAATATAATGACAGTAGATGGTAGACCAGGGTAATATAATGACAGTAGATGGTAGACCAGGGTAATATAGTGACAGTAGATGTTAGACCAGGGTAATATAATGACAGTAGATGGTAGACCAGGGTAATATAATGACAGTAGATGGTAGACCAGGGTAATATAATGACAGTAGATGGTAGACCAGGGTAATATAATGACAGTAGATGGTAGACCAGGGTAATATAATGACAGTAGATGGTAGACCAGGGTAATATAATGACAGTAGATGGTAGACCAGGGTAATATAATGAAAGTAGAGGGTAGACCAGGGTAATATAATGACAGTAGATGGTAGACCAGGGTAATATAATGACAGTAGATGGTAGACCAGGGTAATATAATGACAGTAGATGGTAGACCAGGGTAATATAATGACAGTAGAGGGTAATATAATGACAGTAGATGGTAGACCAGGGTAATATAATGTCAGTAGATGGTTGACCAGGGTAATATAATGACAGTAGAGACCAGGGTAATATAATGACAGTAGATGGTAGACCAGGGTAATATAATGACTGTAGATGGTAGACCAGGGTAATATAATGACAGTAGATGGTAGACCAGGGTAATATAATGACAGTAGATGGTAGACCAGGGTAATATAATGACAGTAGATGGTAGACCAGGGTAATATAATGACAGTAGATGGTAGACCAGGGTAATATAATGACAGTAGATGGTAGACCAGGGTAATATAATGACAGTAGATGGTAGACCAGGGTAATATAATGACAGTAGATGGTAGACCAGGGTAATATAATGACAGTAGAGGGTAATATAACGACAGTAGATGGTAGACCAGGGTAATATAATGACAGTAGAGACCAGGTTAATATAATGTCAGTAGATGGTAGACCAGGGTAATATAATGACAGTAGGGACCAGGGTAATATAATGACAGTAGATGGTAGACCAGGGTAATATAATGACAGTAGATGGTAGACCAGGGTAATATAATGACAGTAGATGGTAGACCAGGGTAATATAATGACAGTAGATGGTAGACCAGGGTAATATAATGACAGTAGATGGTAGACCAGGGTAATATAATGACAGTAGATGGTAGACCAGGGTAATATAATGACAGTAGATGGTAGACCAGGGTAATATAATGACAGTAGAGGTAATATAATGACAGTAGATGGTAGACCAGGGTAATATAATGACAGTAGATGGACAGTAGATGGTAGACCAGGGTAATATAATGACAGTAGATGGTAGACCAGGGTAATATAATGACAGTAGATTGTAGACCAGGGTAATATAATGACAGTAGATGGTAGACCAGGGTAATATAATGACAGTAGAGACCAGGGTAATATAATGACAGTAGATGGTAGACCAGGGTAATATAATGACAGTAGAGGGTACAGTAGATGGTAGACCAGGGTAATATAATGACAGTAGATGGTAGACCAGGGTAATATAATGACAGTAGATGTAGACCAGGGTAATATAATGACAGTAGATGGTAGACCAGGGTAATATAATGACAGTAGATGGTAGACCAGGGTAATATAATGACAGTAGATGGTAGACCAGGGTAATATAATGACAGTAGATGGTAGACCAGGGTAATATAATGACAGTAGATGGTAGACCAGGGTAATATAATGACAGTAGAGGGTAATATAATGACAGTAGATGGTAGACCAGGGTAATATAATGACAGTAGATGGTAGACCAGGGTAATATAATGACAGTAGATGGTAGACCAGGGTAATATAATGACAGTAGATGGTAGACCAGGGTAATATAATGACAGTAGATGGTAGACCAGGGTAATATAATGACAGTAGATGGTAGACCAGGGTAATATAATGACAGTAGATGGTAGACCAGGGTAATATAATGACAGTAGATGGTAGACCAGGGTAATATAATGACAGTAGATGGTAGACCAGGTTAATATAATGACAGTAGATGGTAGACCAGGGTAATATAATGACAGTAGATGGTAGACCAGGGTAATATAATGACAGTAGATGGTAGACCAGGGTAATATAATGACAGTAGAGGGTAGACCAGGGTAATATAATGACAGTAGATGGTAGACCAGGGTAATATAATGACAGTAGATGTTAGACCAGGGTAATATAATGACAGTAGATGGTAGACCAGGGTAATATAATGACAGTAGATGGTAGACCAGGGTAATATAATGACAGTAGATGGTAGACCAGGGTAATATAATGACAGTAGATGGTAGACCAGGGTAATATAATGACATTAGAGTGTAATATAACACCAGTAGATGGTAGACCAGGGTAATATAATGACAGTAGATGGTGGACCAGGGTAATATAATGACAGTATATGGTAGACCAGGGTAACTAAATGACAGTAGATGGTGGACCAGGGTAATATAATGACAGTAGGTAATAGACCAGGGTAATACAATGACAGTAGAGGGTAGACCAGGGTAATATAATGACAGTAGATGGTAGACCAGGGTAATATAATGACAGTACCTGAGGGTAGACCAGGGTAATATAATGACAGTAGAGACCAGGGTAATATAATGACAGTAGATGGTAGACCAGGGTAATATAATGACAGTAGATGGTAGACCAGGGTAATATAATGACAGTAGATGGTAGACCAGGGTAATATAATGACATTAGAGTGTAATATAACGACAGTAGATGGTAGACCAGGGTAATATAATGACAGTAGAGGGTAGACCAGGGTAATATAATGACAGTAGATGGTAGACCAGGGTAATATAATGACAGTAGATGGTAGAGCAGGGTAATATAATGACAGTAGATGGTAGACCAGGGTAATATAATGACAGTAGATGGTAGACCAGGGTAATATAACGACAGTAGATGGTAGACCAGGGTAATATAATGACAGTAGATGGTAGACCAGGGTAATATAATGACAGTAGATGGTAGACCAGGGTAATATAATGACAGTAGATGGTAGACCAGGGTAACAAAATGACAGTAGGTGGTAGACCAGGGTAATATAATGACAGTAGTGTGGAGACCAGGGTAATATAATGACAGAAGATGGTAGACCTGGGTAATAAAATAACATTAGATGGTAGACCAGGGTAATATAGTGACAGTAGATGGTAGACCAGGGTAATATAATTAGGGTAGATGGTAGACCTGGGTAATATAATGACAGTAGATGGTAGACCAGGGTAATATAATGACAGTAGATGGTAGACCAGGGTAATATAATGACAGTAGATGGTAGACCAGGGTAATATAATGACAGTAGATGGTAGACCAGGGTAATATAATGACAGTAGATGGTAGACCAGGGTAATATAATGACAGTAGATGTTAGACCAGGGTAATATAATGACAGTAGATGGTAGACCAGGGTAATATAATGACAGTAGATGGTAGACCAGGGTAATATAATGACAGTAGATGGTAGACCAGGGTAATATAATGACAGTCGATGGTAGACCAGGGTAATATGATGACAGTAGATGGTAGACCTGGGTAATATAATGACAGTAGATGGTAGACCAGGGTAATATAATGACAGTAGATGGTAGACCAGGGTAATATAATGACAGTAGATGGTAGACCAGGGTAATGTAGTGACAGATGTTAGACCAGGGTAATATAATGAAAGTAGAGGGTAGACCAGGGTAATATAATGACAGTAGATGGTAGACCAGGGTAATATAATGACAGTAGATGGTAGAACCAGGGTAATATAATGACAGTAGATGGTAGACCAGGGTAATATAATGACAGTAGAGGGTAATATAATGACAGTAGATGGTAGACCAGGGTAATATAATGACAGTAGATGGTAGACCAGGGTAATATAATGACAGTAGATGGTAGACCAGGGTAATATAATGACAGTAGAGTGTAGACCAGGGTAATATAATGACAGTAGATGGTAGACCAGGGTAATATAATGACAGTAGATCGTAGACCAGGGTAATAAAATGACAGTAGATGTTAGACCAGGGTAATATAGTGGCAGTAGATGTTAGACCAGGGTAATATAATGAAAGTAGAGGGTAGACCAGGGTAATATAATGACAGTAGATGGTAGACCAGGGTAATATAATGACAGTAGATGGTAGACCAGGGTAATATAGTGACAGTAGAGGGTAATATAACGACAGTAGAGGGTAGACCAGGGTAATATAATGACAGTAGATGGTAGACCAGGGTAATATAATGACAGTAGATGGTAGACCAGGGTAATATAATGACAGTAGAGACCAGGGTAATATAATGACAGTAGAGGCCAGGGTAATATAATGACAGTAGATGGTAGACCAGGGTAATATAATGACAGTAGAGGGTAGACCAGGGTAATATAATGACAGTAGAAGGTAGACCAGGGTAATATAATGACAGTAGATAATATAATACAGTAGATGGTAGACCAGGGTAATATAATGACAGTAGATGGTAGACCAGGGTAATATAATGACAGTAGATGGTAGACCAGGGTAATATAATGACAGTAGATGGTAGACCAGGGTAATATAATGACAGTAGAGAGACCAGGGTAATATAATGACAGTAGATGGTAGACCAGGGTAATATAATGACAGTAGATGGTAGACCAGGGTAATATAATGACAGTAGATGGTAGACCAGGGTAATATAATGACAGTAGATGGTAGACCAGGGTAATATAATGACAGTAGATGGTAGACCAGGGTAATATAATGACAGTAGAGACCAGGGTAATATAATGACAGTAGATGGTAGACCAGGGTAATATAATGACAGTAGATGGTAGACCAGGGTAATATAATGACAGTAGATGGTAGACCAGGGTAATATAATGACAGTAGATGGTAGACCAGGGTAATATAATGACAGTAGATGGTAGACCAGGGTAATATAATGACAGTAGATGGTAGACCAGGGTAATATAATGACAGTAGAGGGTAGACCAGGGTAATATAATGACAGTAGATGGTAGACCAGGGTAATATAATGACAGTAGATGGTAGACCAGGGTAATATAATGACAGTAGATGGTAGACCAGGGTAATATAATGACAGTAGATGGTAGACCAGGGTAATATAATGACAGTAGATGGTAGACCAGGGTAATATAATGACAGTAGATGGTAGACCAGGGTAATATAATGACAGTAGATGGTAGACCAGGGTAATATAATGACAGTAGATGGTAGACCAGGGTAATATAATGACAGTAGATGGTAGACCAGGGTAATATAATGACAGTAGATGGTAGACCAGGGTAATATAATGACAGTAGATGGTAGACCAGGGTAATATAATGACAGTAGATGGTAGACCAGGGTAATATAATGACAGTAGACGGTAGACCACGGTAATATAATGACAGTAGATGGTAGACCAGGGTAATATAATGACAGTAGAGGGTAGACCAGGGTAATATAATGACAGTAGATGGTAGACCAGGGTAATATAATGACAGTAGATGGTAGACCAGGGTAATATAATGACAGTAGATGGTAGACCAGGGTAATATAATGACAGTAGATGGTAGACCAGGGTAATATAATGACAGTAGATGGTAGACCAGGGTAATATAATGACAGTAGATGGTAGACCAGGGTAATATAATGACAGTAGATGGTAGACCAGGGTAATATAGTGACAGTAGAGGGTAATATAACAACAGTAGAGGGTAGACCAGGGTAATATAATGACAGTAGATGGTAGACCAGGGTAATATAATGACAGAAGAGGTAGACCAGGGTAATATAATGACAGTAGAGGCCAGGGTAATATAATGACAGTAGATGGTAGACCAGGGTAATATAATGACAGTAGAGACCAGGGTAATATAATGACAGTAGAGACCAGGGTAATATAATGACAGTAGATGGTAGACCAGGGTAATATAATGAAAGTAGAGGGTAGACCAGGGTAATATAATGACAGTAGATGGTAGACCAGGGTAATATAATGACAGTAGAGGGTAATATAATGACAGTAGATGGTAGACCAGGGTAATATAATGACAGTAGATGGTAGACCAGGGTAATATAATGACAGTAGATGGTAGACCAGGGTAATATAATGACAGTAGATGGTAGACCAGGGTAATATAATGACAGTAGATGGTAGACCAGGGTAATATAATGACAGTAGATGGTAGCAGGTAATATAATGACAGTAGATGGTAGACCAGGGTAATATAATGACAGTAGATGGTAGACCAGGGTAATATAATGACAGTAGATGGTAGACCAGGGTAATATAATGACAGTAGATGGTAGACCAGGGTAATATAATGACAGTAGATGGTAGACCAGGGTAATATAATGACATTAGAGTGTAATATAACACCAGTAGATGGTAGACCAGGGTAATATAATGACAGTAGAGGGTAGACCAGGGTAATGGAATGACAGTAGATGATAGACCAGGGTAATATAATGACAGTAGAGGGTAGACCAGGTTAATATAATGACAGTAGATGTTAGACCAGGGTAATATAATGACAGTAAATGGTAGACCAGGGTAATATAATGAAAGTAGATTGTAGAGCAGGGTAATATAATGACAGTAGTGGGGAGACCAGGGTAATATAATGACAGTAGAGGGTAGACCAGGGTAATATAATGACAGTAGAGACCAGGGTAATATAATGACAGTAGATGGTAGACCAGGTTAATATAATGTCAGTAGATGGTAGACCAGGGTAATATAATGACAGTAGGGACCAGGGTAATATAATGACAGTAGATGGTAGACCAGGTTAATATAATGACAGTAGATGGTAGACCAGGGTAATATAATGACATTAGAGTGTAATATAACGCCAGTAGATGGTAGACCAGGGTAATATAATGATAGTAGAGTGTAGACCAGGGTAATGGAATGACAGTAGATGATAGACCAGGGTAATATAATGACAGTAGAGGGTAGACCAGGGTAATATAATGACAGTAGATGGTAGACCAGGGTAATATAATGACAGGAGATGGTAGACCAGGGTAATATAATCACAGTAGATGTTAGACCAGGGTAATATAATGAAAGTAGAGGGTAGACCAGGGTAATATAATGACAGTAGATGGTATACCAGGGTAATATAATGACAGTAGATGGTAGAACAGGGTAACAAAATGACAGTTGGTGGTAGACCAGGGTAATATAATGACAGTAGTGTGGAGACCAGGGTAATATAATGACAGAAGATGGTAGACCTGGGTAATAAAATAACATTAGATGGTAGACCAGGGTAATATAGTGACAGTAGATGTTAGACCAGGGTAATATAATGACAGTAGATGGTAGACCAGGGTAATATAATGACAGTAGATGGTAGACCAGGGTAATATAATGACAGTAGATGGTAGACCAGGGTAATATAATGACAGTAGATGGTAGACCAGGGTAATATAATGACAGTAGATGGTAGACCAGGGTAATATAATGACAGTAGATGGTAGACCAGGGTAATATAATGACAGTAGATGGTAGACCTGGGTAATATAATGACAGTAGATGGTAGACCAGGGTAATATAATGACAGTAGATGGTAGACCAGGGTAATATAATGACAGTAGATGGTAGACCAGGGTAATATAATGACAGTAGAGGGTAATATATCGACAGTAGATGGTAGACCAGGGTAATATATTGACAGTAGATGGTACACCAGGGTAATATAATGACAGTAGAGTGTAGACCAGGGTAATATAATGACAGTAGAGACCAGGGTAATATAATGACAGTAGATGGTAGACCAGGGTAATATAATGACAGTAGATGGTAGACCAGGGTAATATAATGACAGTAGAGGGTAGACCAGGGTAATATAATGACAGTAGATGGTAGACCAGGGTAATATAATGACAGTAGAGACCAGGGTAATATAATGACAGTAGATGGTAGACCAGGGTAATATAATGACAGTAGATGGTAGACCAGGGTAATATAATGACAGTAGATGGTAGACCAGGGTAATATAATGACAGTAGAGGGTAATATATCGACAGTAGATGGTAGACCAGGGTAATATAATGACAGTAGAGGGTAATATAACGACAGTAGATGGTAGACCAGGGTAATATAATGACAGTAGATGGTAGACCAGGGTAATATAATGACAGTATATGGTAGACCAGGGTAACTAAATGACAGTAGATGGTAGACCAGGGTAATATAATGACAGTAGAGACCAGGGTAATATAATGACAGTAGATGGTAGACCAGGGTAATATAATGACTGTAGATGGTAGACCAGGGTAATATAATGAAAGTAGAGGGTAGAACAGGGTAATATAATGACAGTAGATGGTAGACCACAGTAGATGGTAGACCAGGGTAATATAATGACAGTAGAGGGTAATATAATGACAGTAGATGGTAGACCAGGGTAATATAATGACAGTAGATGGTAGACCAGGGTAATATAATGACAGTAGATGGTAGACCAGGGTAATATAATGACAGTAGATGGTAGACCAGGGTAATATAATGACAGTAGAGACCAGGGTAATATAATGACAGTAGATGGTAGACCAGGGTAATATAATGACAGTAGAGGGTAATATATCGACAGTAGATGGTAGACCAGGGTAATATATTGACAGTAGATGGTAGACCAGGGTAATATAATGACAGTAGATGGTAGACCAGGGTAATATAATGACAGTAGATGGTAGACCAGGGTAATATAATGACAGTAGATGGTAGACCAGGGTAATATAATGACAGTAGATGTTAGACCAGGGTAATATAATGACAGTAGATGGTAGACCAGGGTAATATAATGACAGTAGATGGTAGACCAGGGTAATATAATGACAGTAGAGACCAGGGTAATATAATGACAGTAGATGGTAGACCAGGGTAATATAATGACAGTAGAGACCAGGGTAATATAATGACAGTAGATGGTAGACCAGGGTAATATAATGACAGTAGATGGTAGACCAGGGTAATATAATGACAGTAGATGGTAGACCAGGGTAATATAATGACAGTAGATGGTAGACCAGGGTAATATAATGACAGTAGAGAGACCAGGGTAATATAATGACAGTAGATGGTAGACCAGGGTAATATAATGACAGTAGATGGTAGACCAGGGTAATATAATGACAGTAGATGGTAGACCAGGGTAATATAATGACAGTAGATGGTAGACCAGGGTAATATAATGACAGTAGATGGTAGACCAGGGTAATATAATGACAGTAGAGGGTAGACCAGGGTAATATAATGACAGTAGATGGTAGACCAGGGTAATATAATGACAGTAGATGTTAGACCAGGGTAATATAATGACAGTAGATGGTAGACCAGGGTAATATAATGACAGTAGATGGTAGACCAGGGTAATATAATGACAGTAGATGGTAGACCAGGGTAATATAATGACAGTAGATGGTAGACCAGGGTAATATAATGACAGTAGAGGGTAATATATCGACAGTAGATGGTAGACCAGGGTAATATATTGACAGTAGATGGTACACCAGGGTAATATAATGACAGAAGAGGGTAGACCAGGGTAATATAATGACAGTAGATGGTAGACCAGGGTAATATAATGACAGTAGATGGTAGACCAGGGTAATATATCGACAGTAGATGGTAGACCAGGGTAATATATTGACAGTAGATGGTACACCAGGGTAATATATTGACAGTAGAGTGTAGACCAGGGTAATATAATGACAGTAGAGACCAGGGTAATATAGTGACAGTAGATGGTAGACCTGGGTAATATAATGACAGTAGATGGTACACCAGGGTAATATAATGACAGAAGAGGGTAGACCAGGGTAATATAATGACATAGAGTGTAATATAATGACAGTAGATGGTAGACCAGGGTAATATAATGACAGTAGATGGTAGACCAGGGTAATATAATGACAGTAGATGGTAGACCAGGGTAATATAATGACAGTAGATGGTAGACCAGGGTAATATAATGACAGTAGATGGTAGACCAGGGTAATATAATGACAGTAGATGGTAGACCAGGGTAATATAATGACAGTAGAGACCAGGGTAATATAATGACAGTAGATGGTAGACCAGGGTAATATAATGACAGTAGATGGTAGACCAGGGTAATATAATGACAGTAGATGGTAGAACAGGGTAACAAAATGACAGTTGGTGGTAGACCAGGGTAATATAATGACAGTAGTGTGGAGACCAGGGTAATATAATGACAGAAGATGGTAGACCTGGGTAATAAAATAACATTAGATGGTAGACCAGGGTAATATAGTGACAGTAGATGGTAGACCAGGGTAATATAATGACAGTAGATGGTAGACCAGGGTAATATAATGACAGTAGATGGTAGACCAGGGTAATATAATGACAGTAGATGGTAGACCAGGGTAATATAATGACAGTAGATGGTAGACCAGGGTAATATAATGAAAGTAGATGGTAGACCAGGGTAATATAATGACAGTAGATGGTAGACCAGGGTAATATAATGACAGTAGATGTTAGACCAGGGTAATATAATGAAAGTAGATGGTAGACCAGGGTAATATAATGACAGTAGATGGTAGACCAGGGTAATATAATGACAGTAGATGATAGACCAGGGTAATATAATGACAGTAGATGGTAGACCAGGGTAATATAATGACAGTAGATGGTAGACCTGGGTAATATAATGACAGTAGATGGTAGACCAGGGTAATATAATGACAGTAGATGGTAGACCAGGGTAATATAATGACAGTAGATGGTAGACCAGGGTAATGTAGTGACAGATGTTAGACCAGGGTAATATAATGACAGTAGATGGTAGACCAGGGTAATATAATGACAGTAGATGGTAGACCAGGGTAATATAATGACAGTAGATGGTAGAACCAGGGTAATATAATGACAGTAGATGGTAGACCAGGGTAATATAATGACAGTAGAGGGTAATATAACGACAGTAGATGGTAGACCAGGGTAATATAATGACAGTAGATGGTAGACCAGGGTAATATAATGACAGTAGAGGGTAGACCAGGGTAATATAATGACAGTAGAGTGTAGACCAGGGTAATATAATGACAGTAGATGGTAGACCAGGGTAATATAATGACAGTAGATCGTAGACCAGGGTAATAAAATGACAGTAGATGTTAGACCAGGGTAATATAGTGGCAGTAGATGTTAGACCAGGGTAATATAATGAAAGTAGAGGGTAGACCAGGGTAATATAATGACAGTAGATGGTAGACCAGGGTAATATAATGACAGTAGATGGTAGACCAGGGTAATATAGTGACAGTAGAGGGTAATATAACGACAGTAGAGGGTAGACCAGGGTAATATAATGACAGTAGATGGTAGACCAGGGTAATATAATGACAGTAGAGGGTAGACCAGGGTAATATAATGACAGTAGAGACCAGGGTAATATAATGACAGTAGAGGCCAGGGTAATATAACAACAGTAGATGGTAGACCAGGGTAATATAATGACAGTAGAGACCAGGGTAATATAATGACAGTAGATGGTAGACCAGGGTAATATAATGACAGTAGATGGTAGACCAGGGTAATATAATGACAGTAGATGGTAGACCAGGGTAATATAATGACAGTAGATGGTAGACCAGGGTAATATAATGACAGTAGATGGTAGACCAGGGTAATATAATGACAGTAGATGGTAGACCAGGGTAATATAATGACAGTAGATGGTAGACCAGGGTAATATAATGACAGTAGATGGTAGACCAGGGTAATATAATGACAGTAGATGGTAGACCAGGGTAATATAATGACAGTAGATGGTAGACCAGGGTAATATAATGACAGTAGATGGTAGACCAGGGTAATATAATGACAGTAGATGGTAGACCAGGGTAATATAATGACAGTAGATAGAGTGTAATATAATGACAGTAGATGGTAGACCAGGGTAATATAATGACAGTAGATGGTAGACCAGGGTAATATAATGACAGTAGATGGTTGACCAGGGTAATATAATGACAGTAGATGGTAGACCAGGGTAATATAATGACAGTAGATGGTAGACCAGGGTAATATAATGACAGTAGATGGTAGACCAGGGTAATATAATGACAGTAGAGGGTAGACCAGGGTAATATAATGACAGTAGATGGTAGACCAGGGTAATATAATGACAGTAGTGGGGAGACCAGGGTAATATAATGACAGTAGATGGTAGACCAGGGTAATATAATGACAGTAGATGGTAGACCAGGGTAATATAATAACAGTAGATGGTAGACCAGGGTAATATAATGACAGTAGTGGGGAGACCAGGGTAATATAATGACAGTAGATGGTAGACCAGGGTAATATAATGACAGTAGATGGTAGACCAGGGTAATATAATGACAGTATATGGTAGACCAGGGTAATATAATGACAGTACATGGTAGACCTGGGTAATATAATGACAGTAGATGTTAGACCAGGGTAATATAATGACAGTAGATGGTAGACCAGGGTAATATAATGACAGTAGATGGTAGACCAGGGTAATATAGTGACAGTAGATGTTAGACCAGGGTAATATAATGAAAGTAGATGGTAGACCAGGGTAATATAATGACAGTAGATGGTAGACCAGGGTAATATAATGACAGTAGATGGTAGACCAGGGTAATATAATGACAGTAGATGGTAGACCAGGGTAATATAATGACAGTAGATGGTAGACCAGGGTAATATAATGACAGTAGATGGTAGACCAGGGTAATATAATGACAGTAGATGGTAGACCAGGGTAATATAATGACAGTAGATGGTAGACCAGGGTAATATAATGACAGTAGATGGTAGACCAGGGTAATATAATGACAGTAGATGGTAGACCAGGGTAATATAATGACAGTAGAGGGTAGACCAGGGTAATATAATGACAGTAGATGGTAGACCAGGGTAATATAATGACAGTAGATGGTAGACCAGGGTAATATAATGACAGTAGATGGTAGACCAGGGTAATATAATGACAGTAGATGGTAGACCAGGGTAATATAATGAAAGTAGATGGTAGACCAGGGTAATATAATGACAGTAGATGGTAGACCAGGGTAATATAATGACAGTAGATGGTAGACCAGGGTAATATAATGACAGTAGATGGTAGACCAGGGTAATATAATGACAGTAGATGGTAGACCAGGGTAATATAATGACAGTAGATGGTAGACCAGGGTAATATAATGACAGTAGTGGGGAGACCAGGGTAATATAATGACAGTAGATGGTAGACCAGGGTAATATAATGACAGTAGATGGTAGACCAGGGTAATATAATGACAGTAGATGGTAGACCAGGGTAATATAATGACAGTAGATGGTAGACCTGGGTAATATAATGACAGTAGATGGTAGACCAGGGTAATATAATGACAGTAGATGGTAGACCAGGGTAATATAATGACAGTAGATGGTAGACCAGGGTAATATAATGACAGTAGATGGTAGACCAGGGTAATATAATGACAGTAGATGGTAGACCAGGGTAATATAATGACAGTAGATGGTAGACCAGGGTAATATAATGACAGTAGATGGTAGACCTGGGTAATATAATGACAGTAGATGGTAGACCAGGGTAATATAATGACAGTAGATGGTAGACCAGGGTAATATAATGACAGTAGATGGTAGACCAGGGTAATATAGTGACAGTAGATGTTAGACCAGGGTAATATAATGACAGTAGATGGTAGACCAGGGTAATATAATGACAGTAGATGGTAGACCAGGGTAATATAATGACAGTAGATGGTAGACCAGGGTAATATAATGACAGTAGATGGTAGACCAGGGTAATATAATGACAGTAGAGGGTAATATAATCGACAGTAGATGGTAGACCAGGGTAATATAATGACAGTAGATGGTAGACCAGGGTAATATAATGACAGTAGATGGTAGACCAGGGTAATATAATGACAGTAGAGTGTAGACCAGGGTAATATAATGACAGTAGATGGTAGACCAGGGTAATATAATGACAGTAGATGGTAGACCAGGGTAATATAATGACAGTAGATGGTAGACCAGGGTAATATAATGACAGTAGATGGTAGACCAGGGTAATATAATGACAGTAGATGGTAGACCAGGGTAATATAATGACAGTAGATGGTAGACCAGGGTAATATAATGACAGTAGATGGTAGACCAGGGTAATATAATGAAAGTAGAGGGTATACCAGGGTAATATAATGACAGTTGAGGGGGTAATATAATGAAAGTAGATGGTAGACCAGGGTAATATAATGACAGTAGATGGTAGACCAGGGTAATATAATGACAGTAGATGGTAGACCAGGGTAATATAATGACAGTAGATGGTAGACCAGGGTAATATAATGACAGTAGAGGGTAGACCAGGGTAATATAATGACAGTAGAGGGTAGACCAGGGTAATATAATGACAGTAGAGACCAGGGTAATATAATGACAGTAGAGACCAGGGTAATATAATGACAGTAGATGGTAGACCAGGGTAATATAATGACAGTAGATGGTAGACCAGGGTAATATAATGACAGTAGATGGTAGACCAGGGTAATATAATGACAGTAGATGGTAGACCAGGGTAATATAATGACAGTAGATGTTAGACCAGGGTAATATAATGACAGTAGATGGTAGACCAGGGTAATATAATGACAGTAGATGGTAGACCAGGGTAATATAATGACAGTAGATGGTAGACCAGGGTAATATAATGACAGTAGATGGTAGACCAGGGTAATATAATGACAGTAGAAGGTAGACCAGGGTAATATAATGACAGTGGATGGTAGACCAGGGTAATATAATGACAGTAGATGGTAGACCAGGGTAATATAATGACAGTAGATGGTAGACCAGGGTAATATAATAACAGTAGATGGTAGACCAGGGTAATATAATGACAGTAGAGTGTAGACCAGGGTAATATAATGACAGTAGATGGTAGACCAGTGTAATATAATGACAGTAGATGGTAGACCAGGGTAATATAATGACAGTAGAGACCAGGGTAATATAATGACAGATGAGACCATGGTAATATAATGACAGTAGATGGTAGACCAGGGTAATATAATGACAGTAGATGGTAGACCAGGGTAATATAATGACAGTAGATGGTAGACCAGGGTAATATAATGACAGTAGATGGTAGACCAGGGTAATATAATGACAGTAGATGTTAGACCAGGGTAATATAATGACAGTAGATGGTAGACCAGGGTAATATAATGACAGTAGATGGTAGACCAGGGTAATATAATGACAGTAGATGGTAGACCAGGGTAATATAATGACAGTAGATGGTAGACCAGGGTAATATAATGACAGTAGATGGTAGACCAGGGTAATATAATGACAGTAGATGGTAGACCAGGGTAATATAATGACAGTAGATGGTAGACCAGGGTAATATAGTGACAGTAGATGTTTGACCAGGGTAATATAATGAAAGTAGATGGTAGACCAGGGTAATATTATGACAGTAGATGGTAGACCAGGGTAATATAATGACAGTAGATGGTAGACCAGGGTAATATAATGACAGTAGATGGTAGACCAGGGTAATATAATGACAGTAGATGGTAGACCAGGGTAATATAATGAAAGTAGATGGTAGACCAGGGTAATATAATGACAGTAGATGGTAGACCAGGGTAATATAATGACAGTAGATGGTAGACCAGGGTAATATAATGACAGTAGATGGTAGACCAGGGTAATATAATGACAGTAGATGGTAGACCAGGGTAATATAATGACAGTAGATGGTAGACCAGGGTAATATAATGAAAGTAGAGGGTAGACCAGGGTAATTTAATGACATTAGATGGTAGACCTGGGTAATAAAATAACATTAGATGGTAGACCAGGGTAATATAGTGACAGTAGATGTTAGACCAGGGTAATATAATGACAGTAGATGGTAGACCAGGGTAATATAATGAAAGTAGAGGGTATACCAGGGTAATATAATGACAGTAGATGGTAGACCAGGGTAATATAATGACAGTAGATGGATAGACCAGGGTAATATAATGACAGTAGATGGTAGACCAGGGTAATATAATGACAGTAGATGTAGACCAGGGTAATATAATGATAGTGGATGGTAGACCAGGGTAATATCTCAGTAGATGGTAGACCAGGGTAATATAATGACAGTAGAGACCAGGGTAATATAATGACAGTCGAGACCAGGGTAATATAACGACAGTAGAGACCAGGGTAATATAATGACAGTAGATGGTAGACCAGGGTAATATAATGACAGTAGATGGTAGACCAGGGTAATATAATGACAGTAGATGGTAGACCAGGGTAATATAATGACAGTAGATGGTAGACCAGGGTAATATAATGACAGTAGATGGTAGACCAGGGTAATATGATGACAGTCGATGGTAGACCTGGGTAATATAATGACAGTAGATGGTAGACCAGGGTAATATAATGACAGTAGATGGTAGACCAGGGTAATATAATGATAGTAGATGGTAGACCAGGGTAATAAAATTACAGTAGATGTTAGACCAGGGTAATATAATGAAAGTAGAGGATAGACCAGGGTAATTTAATGACATTAGATGGTAGACCAGGGTAATATAATGACAGTAGATGGTAGACCAGGGTAATATAATGACAGGAGATGGTAGACCAGGGTAATATAATCACAGTAGATGTTAGACAAGGGTAATATAATGACAGTAGAGGGTAGACCAGGGTAATATAATGACAGTAGATGGTAGACCAGGGTAATATAATGACAGTAGATGGTAGACCAGGGTAATATAATGACAGTAGATGGTAGACCAGGGTAATATAATGACAGTAGATGGTAGACCAGGGTAATATAATGACAGTAGATGGTAGACCAGGGTAATATAATGAAAGTAGATGGTAGACCAGGGTAATATAATGACAGTAGATGGTAGACCAGGGTAATATAATGACAGTAGATGGTAGACCAGGGTAATATAATGACAGTAGATGGTAGACCAGGGTAATATAATGACAGTAGATGGTAGACCAGGGTAATATAATGACAGTAGAGACCAGGGTAATATAATGACAGTAGAGACCAGGGTAATATAATGACAGTAGATGGTAGACCAGGGTAATATAATGACAGTAGATGGTAGACCAGGGTAATATAATGACAGTAGATGGTAGACCAGGGTAATATAATGACAGTAGATGGTAGACCAGGGTAATATAATGACAGTAGATGGTAGACCAGGGTAATATAATGAAAGTAGATGTTTGACCAGGGTAATATAATGAAAGTAGAGGGTAGACCAGGGTAATATAATGACAGTAGATGGTAGACCAGGGTAATATAATGACAGTAGATGGTAGACCAGGGTAATATAATGACAGTAGATGGTAGACCAGGGTAATATAGTGACAGTAGATGTTAGACCAGGGTAATATAATGACAGTAGATGGTAGACCAGGGTAATATAATGACAGTAGATGGTAGACCAGGGTAATATAATGACAGTAGATGGTAGACCAGGGTAATATAATGACAGTAGATGGTAGACCAGGGTAATATAATGACAGTAGATGGTAGACCAGGGTAATATAATGACAGTAGAGGGTAGACCAGGGTAAAATAATGAAAGTAGAGAGTAGACCAGGGTAATATAATGACAGTAGATGGTAGACCAGGGTAATATAATGACAGTAGATGGTAGACCAGGGTAATATAATGAGGTAGATGGTAGACCTGGGTAATATAATGACAGTAGATGGTAGACCAGGGTAATATAATGAAAGTAGATGGTAGACCAGGGTAATATAATGACAGTGGATGGTAGACCAGGGTAATATAATGACAGTAGAGGGTAGACCAGGGTAAAATAATGACAGTAGATGGTAGACCAGGGTAATATAATGACAGTAGATGGTAGACCAGGGTAATATAATGACAGTAGAGGGTAGACCAGGGTAATATAATGACAGTAGAGGGTAGACCAGGGTAATATAATGACAGTAGAGACCAGGGTAATATAATGACAGTCGAACCAGGGTAATATAACGACAGTAGAGACCAGGGTAATATAATGACAGTAGATGGTAGACCATGGTAATATAATGACAGTAGATGGTAGACCAGGGTAATATAATGACAGTAGTTGGTAGAGCAGGGTAATATAATGACAGTAGATGGTAGACCAGGGTAATATAATGACAGTAGATGGTAGACCAGGGTAATATAATGACAGTAGATGGTAGACCAGGGTAATATAATGACAGTAGATGGTAGACCAGGGTAATATAATGACAGTAGATGGTAGACCAGGGTAATATAATGACAGTAGATGGTAGACCAGGGTAATATAATGACAGTAGAGGGTAGACCAGGGTAATATAATGACAGTAGAGTGTAGACCAGGGTAATATAATTACAGTGGATGGTAGATCAGCGTAATATAATGACAGTAGAGGGTAGACCAGGGTAATATAATGACAGTAGATGGTAGACCAGGGTAATATAATGACAGTAGATGGTAGACCAGGGTAATATAATGACAGTAGATGGTAGACCAGGGTAATGTAGTGACAGATGTTAGACCAGGGTAATATAATGAAAGTAGAGGGTAGACCAGGGTAATATAATGACAGTAGATGGTTGACCAGGGTAATATAATGACAGTAGATGGTAGAACCAGGGTAATATAATGACAGTAGATGGTAGACCTGGGTAATATAATGACAGTAGATGGTAGACCAGGGTAATATAATGACAGTAGATGGTAGACCAGGGTAATATAATGACAGTAGATGGTAGACCAGGGTAATATAATGACAGTAGATGTTAGACCAGGGTAATATAATGACAGTAGAGGGTAGACCAGGGTAATATAATGACAGTAGATGGTAGACCAGGGTAATATAATGACAGTAGATGGTAGACCTGGGTAATATAATGACAGTAGATGGTAGACCAGGGTAATATAATGACAGTAGATGGTAGACCAGGGTAATATAATGATAGTAGATGGTATACTAGGGTAATATAGTGACAGTACATGTTAGACCAGGGTAATATAATGAAAGTAGAGGGTATACCAGGGTAATATAATGACAGTAAATGGTTGACCAGGGTAATATAATGACAGTAGATGGTAGACCAGGGTAATATAATGACAGTAGATGGTAGACCAGGGTAATATAATGACAGTAGATGGTAGACCAGGGTAATATAATGACAGTAGATGGTAGACCAGGGTAATATAATGACAGTAGATGGTAGACCAGGGTAATATAGTGACAGTAGATGTTAGACCAGGGTAATATAATGAAAGTAGATGGTAGACCAGGGTAATATAATGACAGTAAATGGTAGACCAGGGTAATATAATGACAGTAGATGGTAGACCAGGGTAATATAATGACAGTAGATGGTAGACCAGGGTAATATAATGACAGTAGATGGTAGACCAGGGTAATATAATGACAGTAGATGGTAGACCAGGGTAATATAATGACAGTAGATGGTAGACCAGGGTAATATAATGACAGTAGATTGTAGACCAGGGTAATATATCGACAGTAGATGGTAGACCAGGGTAATATAATGACAGTAGATGGTAGACCAGGGTAATATAATGACAGTAGATGGTAGACCAGGGTAATATAATGACAGTAGATGGTAGACCAGGGTAATATAATGACAGTCGATGGTAGACCAGGGTAATATAATGACAGTAGAGGGTAGACCAGGGTAAAATAATGAAAGTAGAGAGTAGACCAGGGTACTATAATGACAGTAGATGGTAGACCAGGGTAATATAATGACATTAGATGGTAGACCAGGGTAATATAATTAGGGTAGATGGTAGACCTGGGTAATATAATGACAGTAGATGGTAGACCAGGGTAATATAATGAAAGTAGGGGGTATACCAGGGTAATATAATGACAGTTGAGCGTAGACCAGGGTAATATAATGACAGTAGAGGATAGACCAGGGTAAAATAATGACAGTAGATGGTAGACCAGGGTAATATAATGACAGTAGAGTGTAGACCAGGGTAATATAATTACAGTGGATGGTAGATCAGCGTAATATAATGACAGTAGAGGGTAGACCAGGGTAATATAATGACAGTAGAGACCAGGGTAATATAATGACAGTCGAGACCAGGGTAATATAACGACAGTAGAGACCAGGGTAATATAATGACATTAGATGGTAGACCAGGGTAATATAATGACATTAGATGGTAGACCAGGGTAATATAATTAGGGTAGATGGTAGACATGGGTAATATAATGACAGTAGATGGTAGACCAGGGTAATATAGTGACAGTAGATGTTTGACCAGGGTAATATAATGCAAGTAGAGAGTAGACCAGGGTACTATAATGACAGTAGATGGTAGACCAGGGTAATATAATTAGGGTAGATGGTAGACCAGGGTGATATAATGATAGTAGATGGTATACTAGGGTAATATAGTGACAGTACATGTTAGACCAGGGTAATATAATGAAAGTAGAGGGTATACCAGGGTAATATAATGACAGTAAATGGTTGACCAGGGTAATATAATGACAGTAGATGGTAGACCAGGGTAATATAATGACAGTAGATGGTAGACCAGGGTAATATAATGACAGTCGATGGTAGACCAGGGTAATATAATGACAGTAGAGGGTAGACCAGGGTAAAATAATGAAAGTAGAGAGTAGACCAGGGTACTATAATGACAGTAGATGGTAGACCAGGGTAATATAATGACATTAGATGGTAGACCAGGGTAATATAATTAGGGTAGATGGTAGACCTGGGTAATATAATGACAGTAGATGGTAGACCAGGGTAATATAATGAAAGTAGGGGGTATACCAGGGTAATATAATGACAGTTGAGCGTAGACCAGGGTAATATAATGACAGTAGAGGATAGACCAGGGTAATATAATGACAGTAGATGGTAGACCAGGGTAATATAATGACAGTAGAGTGTAGACCAGGGTAATATAATTATAGTGGATGGTAGATCAGCGTAATATAATGACAGTAGAGGGTAGACCAGGGTAATATAATGACAGTAGAGACCAGGGTAATATAATGACAGTCGAGACCAGGGTAATATAACGACAGTAGAGACCAGGGTAATATAATGACATTAGATGGTAGACCAGGGTAATATAACGACAGTAGAGACCAGGGTAATATAATGACATTAGATGGTAGACCAGGGTAATATAATGACATTAGATGGTAGACCAGGGTAATATAATTAGGGTAGATGGTAGACATGGGTAATATAATGACAGTAGATGGTAGACCAGGGTAATATACTGAAAGTAGGGGGTATACCAGGGTAATATAATGACAGTGGATGGTAGACCAGGGTAATAAAATGACAGTAGAGGATAGACCAGGGTAATATAATGACAGTAGATGGTAGACCAGGGTAATATAATGACAGTAGATGGTAGACCAGGGTAATATAATGACAGTAGATGGTAGACCAGGGTAATATAATGACAGTAGATGGTAGACCAGGGTAATATAATGACAGTAGATGGTAGACCAGGGTAATATAATGACAGTAGATGGTAGACCAGGGTGATATAATGATAGTAGATGGTATACTAGGGTAATATAGTGACAGTACATGTTAGACCAGGGTAATATAATGAAAGTAGAGGGTATACCAGGGTAATATAATGACAGTAAATGGTTGACCAGGGTAATATAATGACAGTAGATGGTAGACCAGGGTAATATAATGACAGTAGATGGTAGACCAGGGTAATATAATGACAGTAGATGGTAGACCAGGGTAATATAATGACAGTAGATGGTAGACCAGGGTAATATAATGACAGTAGATGGTAGACCAGGGTAATATAATGACAGTAGATGTTAGACCAGGGTAATATAATGACAGTAGAGGTAGACCAGGGTAATATAATGACAGTAGATGGTAGACCAGGGTAATATAATTAGGTAGATGGTAGACCTGGGTAATATAATGACAGTAGATGGTAGACCAGGGTAATATGATGACAGTAGATGGTAGACCAGGGTAATATAATGATAGTAGATGGTATACCAGGGTAATATAGTGACAGTACATGTTAGACCAGGGTAATATAATGAAAGTAGAGGGTAGACCAGGGTAATATAATGACAGTAAATGGTTGACCAGGGTAATATAATGAAAGTAGATGGTAGACCAGGGTAATATAATGAAAGTAGATGGTAGACCAGGGTAATATAATGACAGTAGATGGTAGACCAGGGTAATATAATGACAGTAGATGGTAGACCAGGGTTATATAATGATAGTAGATGGTATACTAGGGTAATATAGTGACAGTACATGTTAGACCAGGGTAATATAATGAAAGTAGAGGGTATACCAGGGTAATATAATGACAGTAAATGGTTGACCAGGGTAATATAATGACAGTAGATGGTAGACCAGGGTAATATAATGACAGTAGATGGTAGACCAGGGTAATATAATGACAGTAGAGTGTAGACCAGGGTAATATAATTATAGTGGATGGTAGATCAGCGTAATATAATGACAGTAGAGGGTAGACCAGGGTAATATAATGACAGTAGAGACCAGGGTAATATAATGACAGTCGAGACCAGGGTAATATAACGACAGTAGAGACCAGGGTAATATAATGACATTAGATGGTAGACCAGGGTAATATAATGACATTAGATGGTAGACCAGGGTAATATAATTAGGGTAGATGGTAGACATGGGTAATATAATGACAGTAGATGGTAGACCAGGGTAATATACTGAAAGTAGGGGGTATACCAGGGTAATATAATGACAGTGGATGGTAGACCAGGGTAATAAAATGACAGTAGAGGATAGACCAGGGTAAAATAATGACAGTAGATGGTAGACCAGGGTAATATAATGACAGTAGAGTGTAGACCAGGGTAATATAATTATAGTGGATGGTAGATCAGCGTAATATAATGACAGTAGAGGGTAGACCAGGGTAATATAATGACAGTAAATGGTTGACCAGGGTAATATAATGACAGTAGATGGTAGACCAGAGTGATATAATGATAGTAGATGGTATACTAGGGTAATATAGTGACAGTACATGTTAGACCAGGGTAATATAATGAAAGTAGAGGGTATACCAGGGTAATATAATGACAGTAAATGGTTGACCAGGGTAATATAATGACAGTAGATGGTAGACCAGGGTAATTTAATGACAGTAGATGGTAGACCAGGGTAATATAATGACAGTAGATGGTAGACCAGGGTAATATAATGACAGTAGATGGTAGACCAGGGTAATATAATGACAGTAGATGGTAGACCAGGGTAATATATTGACAGTAGATGTTTGACCAGGGTAATATAATGCAAGTAGAGAGTAGACCAGGGTACTATAATGACAGTAGATGGTAGACCAGGGTAATATAATGACAGTAGATGGTAGACCTGTGTAATATAATGACAGTAGATGGTAGACCAGGGTAATATGATGACAGTAGATGGTAGACCAGGGTGATATAATGATAGTAGATGGTATACTAGGGTAATATAGTGACAGTACATGTTAGACCAGGGTAATATAATGAAAGTAGAGGGTATACCAGGGTAATATAATGGCAGTAAATGGTTGACCAGGGTAATATAATGAAAGTAGATGGTAGACCAGGGTAATATAATGAAAGTAGATGGTAGACCAGGGTAATATAATGACAGTAGATGGTAGACCAGGGTAATATAATGACAGTAGATGGTAGACCAGGGTTATATAATGATAGTAGATGGTATACTAGGGTAATATAGTGACAGTACATGTTAGACCAGGGTAATATAATGAAAGTAGAGGGTATACCAGGGTAATATAATGACAGTAGATGGTTGACCGGGGTAATATAATGAAAGTAGATGGTAGACCAGGGTAATATAATGACAGTAGATGGTAGACCAGGGTAATATAATGACAGTAGATGGTAGACCAGGGTAATATAATGACAGTAGAGGGTAGACCAGGGTAAAATAATGAAAGTAGAGAGTAGACCAGGGTACTATAATGACAGTAGATGGTAGACCAGGGTAATATAATGACATTAGATGGTAGACCAGGGTAATATAATTAGGGTAGATGGTAGACCTGGGTAATATAATGACAGTAGATGGTAGACCAGGGTAATATAATGAAAGTAGATGGTAGACCAGGGTAATATAATGACAGTGGAGCGTAGACCAGGGTAATATAATGACAGTGGATGGTAGACCAGGGTAATATAATGACAGTAGAGGGTAGACCAGGGTAAAATAATGACAGTAGATGGTAGACCAGTGTAATATAATGACAGTAGAGGGTAGACCAGGGTAATATAATGACAGTAGAGACCAGGGTAATATAATGACAGTCGAGACCAGGGTAATATAACGACAGTAGAGACCAGGGTAATATAATGACAGTAGATGGTAGACCAGGGTAATATAATGACAGTAGATGGTAGACCAGGGTAATATAATTAGGGTAGATGGTAGACATGGGTAATATAATGACAGTAGATGGTAGACCAGGGTAATATACTGAAAGTAGGGGGTATACCAGGGTAATATAATGACAGTGGATGGTAGACCAGGGTAATAAAATGACAGTAGAGGATAGACCAGGGTAAAATAATGACAGTAGATGGTAGACCAGGGTAATATAATGACAGTAGAGTGTAGACCAGGGTAATATAATTATAGTGGATGGTAGATCAGCGTAATATAATGACAGTAGAGGGTAGACAAGGGTAATATAATGACAGTAGAGACCAGGGTAATATAATGACAGTCGAGACCAGGGTAATATAACAACAGTAGAGGGTATACCAGGGTAATATAATGACAGTAAATGGTTGACCAGGGTAATATAATGACAGTAGATGGTAGACCAGGGTAATATAATTAGGTTAGATGGTAGACCTGGGTAATATAATGACAGTAGATGGTAGACCAGGGTAATATGATGACAGTAGATGGTAGACCAGGGTGATATAATGATAGTAGATGGTATACTAGGGTAATATAGTGACAGTACATGTTAGACCAGGGTAATATAATGAAAGTAGAGGGTATACCAGGGTAATATAATGACAGTAAATGGTTGACCAGGGTAATATAATGAAAGTAGATGGTAGACCAGGGTAATATAATGACAGTAGATGGTAGACCAGGGTAATATAATGACAGTAGATGGTAGACCAGGGTGATATAATGATAGTAGATTTTATACTAGGGTAATATAGTGACAGTACATGTTAGACCAGGGTAATATAATGAAAGTAGAGGGTATACCAGGGTAATATAATGAAAGTAGATGTTTGACCAGGGTAATATAATGAAAGTAGAGGGTAGACCAGGGTAATATAATGACAGTAGACGGTAGACCACGGTAATATAATGACAGTAGAGGGTAGACCAGGGTAATATAATGACAGTGGATGGTAGACCAGGGTAATATAATGACAGTATATGGTAGACCAGGGTAAAATAATGAAAGTAGAGAGTAGACCAGGGTACTATAATGACAGTAGATGGTAGACCAGGGTAATATAATGACATTAGATGGTAGACCAGGGTAATATAATTAGGGTAGATGGTAGACCTGGGTAATATAATGACAGTAGATGGTAGACCAGGGTAATATAATGAAAGTAGGGGGTATACCAGGGTAATATAATGACAGTTGAGCGTAGACCAGGGTAAAATAATGACAGTAGATGGTAGACCAGGGTAATATAATGACAGTAGAGTGTAGACCAGGGAAATATAATTATAGTGGATGGTAGATCAGCGTAATATAATGACAGTAGAGGGTAGACCAGGGTAATATAATGACAGTAGAGACCAGGGTAATATAATGACAGTCGAGACCAGGGTAATATAACGACAGTAGAGGGTATACCAGGGTAATATAATGACAGTAAATGGTTGACCAGGGTAATATAATGACAGTAGATGGTAGACCAGGGTGATATAATGATAGTAGATGGTATACTAGGGTAATATAGTGACAGTACATGTTAGACCAGGGTAATATAATGAAAGTAGAGGGTATACCAGGGTAATATAATGAAAGTAAATGGTTGACCAGGGTAATATAATGACAGTAGATGGTAGACCAGGGTAATTTAATGACAGTAGATGGTAGACCAGGGTAATATAATGACAGTAGATGGTAGACCAGGGTAATATAATGTCAGTAGATGGTAGACCAGGGTAATATAATGACAGTAGATGGTTGACCAGGGTAATATAGTGACAGTAGATGTTTGACCAGGGTAATATAATGCAAGTAGAGAGTAGACCAGGGTACTATAATGACAGTAGATGGTAGACCAGGGTAATATAATTAGGGTAGATGGTAGACCTGGGTAATATAATGACAGTAGATGGTAGACCAGGGTAATATGATGACAGTAGATGGTAGACCAGGGTGATATAATGATAGTAGATGGTATACTAGGGTAATATAGTGACAGTACATGTTAGACCAGGGTAATATAATGAAAGTAGAGGGTATACCAGGGTAATATAATGGCAGTAAATGGTTGACCAGGGTAATATAATGAAAGTAGATGGTAGACCAGGGTAATATAATGAAAGTAGATGGTAGACCAGGGTAATATAATGACAGTAGATGGTAGACCAGGGTAATATAATGACAGTAGATGGTAGACCAGGGTAATATGATGACAGTAGATGGTAGACCAGGGTAATATAGTGACAGTAGATGTTAGACCAGGGTAATATAATGAAAGTAGAGAGTAGACCAGGGTACTATAATGACAGTAGATGGTAGACCAGGGTAATATAATGACATTAGATGGTAGACCAGGGTAATATAATTAGGGTAGATGGTAGACCTGGGTAATATAATGACAGTAGATGGTAGACCAGGGTAATATGATGACAGTAGATGGTAGACCAAGGTGATATAATGATAGTAGATTTTATACTAGGGTAATATAGTGACAGTACATGTTAGACCAGGGTAATATAATGAAAGTAGAGGGTATACCAGGGTAATATAATGAAAGTAGAGGGTAGAACAGGGTAATATAATGACAGTGGATGGTAGACCAGGGAAATATAATGACAGTAGAGGGTAGACCAGGGTAAAATAATGAAAGTAGAGAGTAGACCAGGGTACTATAATGACAGTAGATGGTAGACCAGGGTAATATAATTAGGGTAGATGGTAGACCTGGGTAATATAATGACAGTAGATGGTAGACCAGGGTAATATAATGAAAGTAGGGGGTATACCAGGGTAATATTTTGACAGTAGAGAGTAGACCAGGGTAATATAATGACAGTGGATGGTAGACCAGGGTAATATAATGACAGTAGAGGGTAGACCAGGGTAAAATAATGACAGTAGATGGTAGACCAGGGTAATATAATGACAGTAGAGTGTAGACCAGGGTAATATAATTATAGTGGATGGTAGATCAGCGTAATATAATGACAGTAGAGGGTAGACCAGGGTAATATAATGACAGTAGAGACCAGGGTAATATAATGACAGTCGAGACCAGGGTAATATAACGACAGTAGATGGTTGACCAGGGTAATATAATGACAGTAGATGGTTGACCAGGGTAATATAATGACAGTAGATGGTAGACCAGGGTAATATAATGACAGTAGATGGTAGACCAGGGTAATAAAATGACAGTAGATGGTAGACCAGGGTAATATAATGACAGTAGATGGTAGACCAGGGTAATATAGTGACAGTAGATGTTTGACCAGGGTAATATAATGAAAGTAGAGGGTAGACCAGGGTAATATAATGACAGTAGACGGTAGACCACAGTAATATAATGACAGTAGAGGGTAGACCAGGGTAATATAATGACAGTAGATGGTAGACCAGGGTAATATAATTAGGTTAGATGGTAGACCTGGGTAATATAATGACAGTAGATGGTAGACCAGGGTAATAAAATGACAGTAGATGGTAGACCAGGGTAATATAATGACAGTAGATGGTAGACCAGGGTAATATAGTGACAGTAGATGTTTGACCAGGGTAATATAATGAAAGTAGAGGGTAGACCATGGTAATATAATGACAGTAGACGGTAGACCACGGTAATATAATGACAGTAGAGGGTAGACCAGGGTAATATAATGACAGTAGATGGTAGACCAGGGTAATATAATGAAAGTAGAGGGTAGACCATGGTAATATAATTACAGTAGACGGTAGACCACGGTAATATAATGACAGTAGAGGGTAGACCTGTGTAATATAATGACAGTAGATGGTAGACCAGGGTAATATGATGACAGTAGATGGTAGACCAGGGTGATATAATGATAGTAGATGGTATACTAGGGTGATATAGTGACAGTACATGTTAGACCAGGGTAATATGACTCTCTATGTCCCCTATCCTCCAGGCCGGCTTGGTCCTCCCCTCCCGCTCCGTGGCTCGACGAGCTCACAGAACAGTGCTCCGGGCAGCCGAGCGGAAATGGAGGAAATCTCGCCTCCCTGCGGACCTGGCATCCTTTCACTCCCTCCTCTCTACATTTTCCTCCTCTGTCTCTGCTGCTAAAGCCACTTTCTACCACTCTAAATTCCAAGCATCTGCCTCTAACCCTAGGAAGCTCTTTGCCACCTTCTCCTCCCTCCTAAATCCTCCTCCCCCCCCTCCTCCCTCTCTGCAGATGACTTCGTCAACCATTTTGAAAAGAAGGTCGACGACATCCGATCCTCGTTTGCTAAGTCAAACGACACCGCTGGTTCTGCTCACACTGCCCTACCCTGTGCTCTGACCTCTTTCTCCCTCTCTCCCAGATGAAATCTCGCTTCTTGACGGCCGGCCGCCCAACAACCTGCCCGCTTGACCCTATCCCTCCTCTCTTCTCCAGACCATTTCCGGAGACCTTCTCCCTTACCTCACCTCGCTCATCAACTCATCCCTGACCGCTGGCTACGTCCCTTCCGTCTTCAAGAGAGCGAGAGTTGCACCCCCCTTCTGAAAACCTACACTCGACCCCCTCCGATGTCAACAACTACAGACCAGTATCCCTTCTTTCTTTTCTCTCCAAAACTCTTTGAACGTGCCGTCCTTGGCCAGCTCTCCCGCTATCTCTCTCAGAATGACCTTCTTGATCCAAATCAGTCAGGTTTCAAGACTAGTCATTCAACTGAGACTGCTCTTCTCTGTATCACGGAGGCGCTCCGCACTGCTAAAGCTAACTCTCTCTCCTCTGCTCTCATCCTTCTAGACCTATCGGCTGCCTTCGATACTGTGAACCATCAGATCCTCCTCTCCACCCTCTCCGAGTTGGGCATCTCCGCGCGGCCCACGCTGGATTGCGTCCTACCTGACAGGTCGCTCCTACCAGGTGGCGTGGCGAGAATCTGTCTCCTCGCCACGCGCTCTCACCACTGGTGTCCCCCAGGGCTCTGTTCTAGGCCCTCTCCTATTCTCGCTATACACCAAGTCACTTGGCTCTGTCATAACCTCACATGGTCTCTCCTATCATTGCTATGCAGACGACACACAATTAATCTTCTCCTTTCCCCCTTCTGATGACCAGGTGGCGAATCGCATCTCTGCATGTCTGGCAGACATATCAGTGTGGATGACGGATCACCACCTCAAGCTGAACCTCGGCAAGACGGAGCTGCTCTTCCTCCCGGGGAAGGACTGCCCGTTCCATGATCTCGCCATCACGGTTGACAACTCCATTGTGTCCTCCTCCCAGAGCGCTAAGAACCTTGGCGTGATCCTGGACAACACCCTGTCGTTCTCAACTAACATCATGGCGGTGGCCCGTTCCTGTAGGTTCATGCTCTACAACATCCGCAGAGTACGACCCTGCCTCACACAGGAAGCGGCGCAGGTCCTAATCCAGGCACTTGTCATCTCCCGTCTGGATTACTGCAACTCGCTGTTGGCTGGGCTCCCTGCCTGTGCCATTAAACCCCTACAACTCATCCAGAACGCCGCAGCCCGTCTGGTGTTCAACCTTCCCAAGTTCTCTCACGTCACCCCGCTCCTCCGCTCTCTCCACTGGCTTCCAGTTGAAGCTCGCATCCGCTACAAGACCATGGTGCTTGCCTACGGAGCTGTGAGGGGAACGGCACCGCAGTACCTCCAGGCTCTGATCAGGCCCTACACCCAAACAAGGGCACTGCGTTCATCCACCTCTGGCCTGCTCGCCTCCCTACCACTGAGGAAGTACAGTTCCCGCTCAGCCCAGTCAAAACTGTTCGCTGCTCTGGCCCCCCAATGGTGGAACAAACTCCCTCACGACGCCAGGACAGCGGAGTCAATCACCACCTTCCGGAGACACCTGAAACCCCACCTCTTCAAGGAATACTTAGGATAGGATAAAGTAATCCTTCTCACCCCCCCTTAAATGATTTAGATGCACTATTGTAAAGTGGCTGTTCCACTGGATGTCAGAAGGTGAATTCACCAATTTGTAAGTTGCTCTGGATAAGAGCGTCTGCTAAATGACTTAAATATAAATGTATAATGAAAGTAGAGGGTA
>NC_088242.1:1545070-1560070 GCF_036934945.1 Oncorhynchus masou masou
TAATATAATGACAGTAGATGGTAGACCAGGGTAATATAATGTAGATGGTAGAACAGGGTAATATAATGACAGCAGTGTGGTAGACCAGTGAAATATAATGACAGTAGATGGTAGACCAGGGTAATATAATGACAGTATATGGTAGACCAGGGTAATATAATGACAGTAGATGGTAGACCTGGGTAATATAATGACAGTAGAGGGTAGACCAGGGTAATATAATGACAGTAG
Organism: Oncorhynchus masou masou; assembly: GCF_036934945.1. Classification (NCBI taxonomy): domain Eukaryota; kingdom Metazoa; phylum Chordata; class Actinopteri; order Salmoniformes; family Salmonidae; genus Oncorhynchus; species Oncorhynchus masou. The sequence continues at coordinate 1,545,302 of NC_088242.1, forward strand.
ATGGTAGACCAGGGTAATATAATGACAGTAGATGGTAGACCAGGGTAATATAATGACAGTAGATGGTAGACCAGGGTAATATAATGACAGTAGATGGTAGACCTGGGTAATATAATGACAGTAGATGGTAGACCAGGGTAAAATAATGAAAGTAGAGGGTAGACCAGGGTAATATAATGACAGTAGATGGTAGACCAGGGTAATATAATGACAGTAGATTGTAGACCAGGGTAATATAATGACAGTAGATGGTAGACCAGGGTAATATAATGACAGTAGATGGTAGACCAGGGTAATATAATGACAGTAGATGGTAGACCAGGGTAATATAATGACAGTAGATGGTAGACCAGGGTAATATAATGACAGTAGAGACCAGGGTAATATAATGACAGTAGATGGTAGACCAGGGTAATATAATGACAGTAGATGGTTGACCAGGGTAATATAATGACAGTAGATGGTAGACCAGGGTAATATAATGACAGTAGATGGTAGACCAGGGTAATATAATGACAGTAGATGGTAGACCAGGGTAATATAATGACAGTAGATGGTAGACCAGGGTAATATAATGAAAGTAGATGGTAGACCAGGGTAATATAATGACAGTAGATGGTAGACCAGGGTAATATAATGACAGTAGATGGTAGACCAGGGTAATATAATGACAGTAGAGGGTAATATAACGACAGTAGATGGTAGACCAGGGTAATATAATGACAGTAGATGGTAGACCAGGGTAATATAGTGACAGTAGATGGTAGACCAGGGTAAAATAATGAAAGTAGAGGGTAGACCAGGGTAATATAATGACAGTAGATGGTAGACCAGGGTAATATAATGACAGTAGATGGTAGAACAGGGTAATATAATGACAGCAGTGTGGAGACCAGTGAAATATAATGACAGTAGATGGTAGACCAGGGTAATATAATGACAGTATATGGTAGACCAGGGTAATATAATGACAGTAAATGGTAGACCTGGGTAATATAATGACAGTAGAGGGTAGACCAGGGTAATATATTGACAGTGGATGGTAGACCAGGGTAATATAGTGACAGTAGATGTTAGACCAGTGTAATATAATGAAAGTAGATGGTAGACCAGGGTAATGGAATGACAGTAGATGGTAGACCAGGTTAATATAATGACAGTAGATTGTAGAGCAGGGTAATATAATGACAGTAGTGGGGAGACCAGGGTAATATAATGACAGTATATGGTAGACCAGGGTAATATAATGACAGTAGATGGTAGACCAGGGTAATATAATGATAGTAGATGGTAGACCAGGGTAATATAATGACAGTAGAGGGTAATATAACAACAGTAGGTGGTAGACCAGGGTAATATAATGACAGTAGAGGGTAGACCAGGGTAATATAATGACAGTAGATGGTAGACCAGGGTAATATAATGACAGTAGATGGTAGACCAGGGTAATATAATGACAGTAGATGGTAGACCAGGGTAATATAATGACAGTAGATGGTAGACCAGGGTAATATAATGACAGTAGATGGTAGACCAGGGTAATATAATGAAAGTAGATGGTAGACCAGGGTAATATAATGACAGTAGATGGTAGACCAGGGTAATATAATGACAGTAGATGGTAGAACAGGGTAATATAATGACAGCAGTGTGGAGACCAGTGAAATATAATGACAGTAGATGGTAGACCAGGGTAATATAATGACAGTATATGGTAGACCAGGGTAATATAATGACAGTAAATGGTAGACCTGGGTAATATAATGACAGTAGAGGGTAGACCAGGGTAATATAATGACAGTGGATGGTAGACCAGGGTAATATAATGACAGTAGATGGTAGACCTGGGTAATATAATGACAGTAGATGGTTGACCAGGGTAATATAGTGACAGTAGATGGTAGACCAGGGTAATATAATGACAGTAGATGGTAGACCAGGGTAATATAATGACAGTAGATGGTAGACCAGGGTAATATAATGACAGTAGATGGTAGACCAGGGTAATATAATGACAGTAGATGGTAGACCAGGGTAATATAATGACAGTAGATGGTAGACCAGGGTAATATAATGACAGTAGATGGTAGACCAGGGTAATATAATGACAGTAGATGGTAGACCAGGGTAATATAATGACAGTGATGGTAATATAACACAGTAGATGGTAGACCAGGGTAATATAATGAAAGTAGATGGTAGACCAGGGTAATATAATGACAGTAGATAATATAATGACAGTAGATGGTAGACCAGGGTAATATAATGACAGTAGATGGTAGACCAGGGTAATATAATGACAGTAGATGGTAGACCAGGTTAATATAATGACATTAGATGGTAGACCAGGGTAATAAAATGACAGTAGAGGGTAGACCAGGGTAATATAATGACAGTAGAGACCAGGGTAATATAACACCAGTAGATGGTAGACCAGGGTAATATAATGACAGTAGATGGTAGACCAGGGTAATATAATGACAGTAGATGGTAGACCAGGGTAATATAATGACAGTAGATGGTAGAACAGGGTAATATAATGACAGCAGTGTGGAGACCAGTGAAATATAATGACAGTAGATGGTAGACCAGGGTAATATAATGACAGTAGATGGTAGACCAGGGTAATATAATGACAGTAGATGGTAGACCTGGGTAATATAATGACAGTAGATGGTAGACCAGGGTAATATAATGACAGTAGATGGTAGACCAGGGTAATATAATGACAGTAGATGGTAGACCAGGGTAATATAATGACAGTAGATGGTAGACCAGGGTAATATAATGACAGTAGATGGTAGACCAGGGTAATATAATGACAGTAGATGGTAGACCAGGGTAATATAATGAAAGTAGATGGTAGACCAGGGTAATATAATGACAGTAGATGGTAGACCAGGGTAATATAATGACAGTAGATGGTAGACCAGGGTAATATAATGACAGTAGATGGTAGACCAGGGTAATATAATGACAGTAGATGGTAGACCAGGGTAATATAATGACAGTAGATGGTAGACCAGGGTAATATAATGACAGTAGATGGTAGACCAGGGTAATATAATGACAGTAGATGGTAGACCAGGGTAATATAATGACAGTAGATGGTAGACCAGGGTAATATAATGACAGTAGATGGTAGACCAGGGTAATATAATGACAGTAGATGGTAGACCAGGGTAATATAATGACAGTAGATGGTAGACCAGGGTAATATAATGACAGTAGATGGTAGACCAGGGTAATATAATGACAGTAGATGGTAGATAGGGTAGGTGGTAGACCAGGGACAGTAGAGGGTAGACCAGGGTAATATAATGACAGTAGATGGTAGACCAGGTAATATAATGACAGTAGATGGTAGACCAGGGTAATATAATGACAGTAGATGGTGGACCAGGGTAATATAATGACAGTAGGTGATAGACCAGGGTAATAAAATGACAGTAGAGGGTAGACCAGGGTAATATAATGACAGTAGAGACCAGGGTAATATAATGACAGTAGATGGTAGACCAGGGTAATATAATGACAGAGGGTAGACCAGGGTAATATAATGACAGTAGATGGTAGAACCAGGGTAATATAATGACAGTAGATGGTAGACCAGGGTAATATAATGACAGTAGATGGTAGACCAGGGTAATATAATGACAGTAGATGGTAGACCAGGGTAATATAATGACAGTAGATGGTAGACCAGGGTAATATAATGACAGTAGATGGTAGACCAGGGTAATATAATGAAAGTAGAGGGTAGACCAGGGTAATATAATGACAGTAGATGGTAGACCAGGGTAATATAATGACAGTAGATGGTAGAACAGGGTAATATAATGACAGCAGTGTGGAGACCAGTGAAATATAATGACAGTAGATGGTAGACCAGGGTAATATAATGACAGTAGATGGTAGACCAGGGTAATATAATGACAGTAGATGGTAGACCAGGGTAATATAATGACAGTAGATGGTAGACCAGGGTAATATAATGACAGTATATGGTAGACCAGGGTAATATAATGACAGTAAATGGTAGACCTGGGTAATATAATGACCAGGGTAATATAATGACAGTAGATGGTAGACCAGGGTAATATAATGACAGTAGATGGTAGACCAGGGTAATATAATGACAGTAGATGGTAGACCAGGGTAATATAATGACAGTAGATGGTAGACCAGGGTAATATAATGACAGTAGATGGTAGACCAGGGTAATATAATGACAGTAGATGGTAGACCAGGGTAATATAATGACAGTAGATGGTAGACCAGGGTAATATAATGACAGTAGATGGTAGACCAGGGTAATATAATGAATAGAGGGTAATAGGGTAAATGACAGTAGATGGTAGACCAGGGTAATATAATGACAGTAGATGGTAGACCAGGGTAATATAATGACAGTAGATGGTAGACCAGGGTAAAATAATGAAAGTAGAGGGTAGACCAGGGTAATATAATGACAGTAGATGGTAGACCAGGGTAATATAATGACAGTAGATGGTAGAACAGGGTAATATAATGACAGCAGTGTGGAGACCAGTGAAATATAATGACAGTAGATGGTAGACCAGGGTAATATAATGACAGTATATGGTAGACCAGGGTAATATAATGACAGTAAATGGTAGACCTGGGTAATATAATGACAGTAGATGGTAGACCAGGGTAATATAATGACAGTAGATGGTAGACCAGGGTAATATAATGACAGTAGATGGTAGACCAGGTAATATAATGACAGTAGATGGTAGACCAGGGTAATAATGACAGTGGATGGTCGACCAGAGTAATATAATGACAGTAGATTGTAGACCAGGGTAATATAATGACAGTAGATGGTAGACCAGGGTAATATAATGACAGTATATGGTAGACCAGGGTAATATAATGACAGTAGATGGTAGACCAGGGTAATATAATGACAGTAGATGGTAGACCAGGGTAATATAATGACAGTAGAGGGTAATATAATGACAGTAGGGTAGACCAGGGTAATATAATGACAGTAGATGGTAGACCAGGGTAATATAATGACAGTAGATGGTAGACCAGGGTAATATAATGAAAGTAGAGGGTAGACCAGGGTAATATAATGACAGTAGATGGTAGACCAGGGTAATATAATGACAGTAGATGGTAGAACAGGGTAATATAATGACAGCAGTGTGGAGACCAGTAATATAATGACAGTAGATGGTAGACCAGGGTAATATAATGACAGTATATGGTAGACCAGGGTAATATAATGACAGTAAATGGTAGACCTGGGTAATATAATGACAGTAGAGGGTAGACCAGGGTAATATAATGACAGTGGATGGTAGACCAGGGTAATATAGTGACAGTAGATGTTAGACCAGGGTAATATAATGAAAATAGATGGTAGACCAGGGTAATGGAATGACAGTAGATGGTAGACCAGGTTAATATAATGACAGTAGATTGTAGAGCAGGGTAATATAATGACAGTAGTGGGGAGACCAGGGTAATATAATGACAGTATATGGTAGACCAGGGTAATATAATGACAGTAGATGGTAGACCAGGGTAATATAATGATAGTAGATGGTAGACCAGGGTAATATAATGACAGTAGAGGGTAATATAACAACAGTAGGTGGTAGACCAGGGTAATATAATGAAAGTAGAGGGTAGACCAGGGTAATATAATGACAGTAGATGGTAGACCAGGGTAATATAATGACAGTAGATGGTAGACCAGGGTAATATAATGACAGTAGATGGTAGACCAGGGTAATATAATGACAGTAGATGGTAGACCAGGGTAATATAGTGACAGTAGATGGTAGACCAGGGTAATATAATGACAGTAGATGGTAGACCAGGGTAATATAATGACAGTAGATGGTAGACCAGGGTAATATAATGACAGTAGATGGTAGACCAGGGTAATATAATGACAGTAGATGGTAGACCAGGGTAATATAATGACAGTAGATGGTAGACCAGGGTAATATAATGACAGTAGATGGTAGACCAGGGTAATATAATGACAGTAGAGGGTAGACCAGGGTAATATAATGACAGTAGATGGTAGACCAGGGTAATATAATGACAGTAGATGGTAGAACAGGGTAATATAATGACAGCAGTGTGGAGACCAGTGAAATATAATGACAGTAGATGGTAGACCAGGGTAATATAATGACAGTAGATGGTAGACCAGGGTAATATAATGACAGTAGATGGTAGACCAGGGTAATATAATGACAGTAGATGGTAGACCAGGGTAATATAATGACAGTAGATGGTAGACCAGGGTAATATAATGACAGTAGATGGTAGACCAGGGTAATATAATGACAGTAGATGGTAGACCAGGGTAATATAATGACAGTAGATGGTAGACCAGGGTAATATAATGACAGTAGATGGTAGACCAGGGTAATATAATGACAGTAGATGGTAGACCAGGGTAATATAATGACAGTAGATGGTAGACCAGGGTAATATAATGACAGTAGATGGTAACCATAATATAATGACAGTAGTGTGGAGACCAGGGTAATATAATGACAGTAGATGGTAGACCAGGGTAATATAATGACAGTAGATGGTAGACCAGGGTAATATAATGACAGTAAATGGTAGACCTGGGTAATATAATGACAGTAGATGGTAGACCAGGGTAATATAATGACAGTAGATGGTAGACCAGGGTAATATAATGACAGTAGATGGTAGACCAGGGTAATATAATGAAAGTAGATGGTAGACCAGGGTAATATATGACAGTAGATGGTAGACCAGGGTAATATAATGACAGTAGATGGTAGACCAGGGTAATATAATGACAGTAGATGGTAGACCAGGGTAATATAATGACAGTAGATGGTAGACCAGGGTAATATAATGACAGTAGATGGTAGACCAGGGTAATATAATGACAGTAGATGGTAGACCAGGGTAATATAATGACAGTAGATGGTAGACCAGGGTAATATAATGACAGTAGATGGTAGACCAGGGTAATATAATGACAGTAGATGGTAGACCAGGGTAATATAATGATAGATGACCAGGGTAATATAATGACAGTAGATGGTAGACCAGGGTAATATAATGACAGTAGATGGTAGACCAGGGTAATATAATGACAGTAGATGGTAGACCAGGGTAATATAATGACAGTAGATGGTAGACCAGGGTAATATAATGACAGTAGATGGTAGACCAGGGTAATATAATGACAGTAGATGGTAGACCAGGGTAATATAATGACAGTAGATGGTAGACCAGGGTAATATAATGACAGTAGATGGTAGACCAGGGTAATATAATGACAGTAGATGGTAGACCAGGGTAATATAATGACAGTAGATGGTAGACCAGGGTAATATAATGACAGTAGATGGTAGACCAGGGTAATATAATGACAGTAGATGGTAGACCAGGGTAATATAATGACAGTAGATGGTAGACCAGGGTAATATAATGACAGTAGATGGTAGACCAGGGTAATATAATGACAGTAGATGGTAGACCAGGGTAATATAATGACAGTAGACTGTAGACCAGGGTAATATAATGACAGTAGATGGTAGACCAGGGTAATATAATGACAGTAGGTGGTAGAACAGGGTAATATAATGACAGTAGAGGGTAGACCAGGGTAATATAATGACAGTAGATGGTAGACCAGGGTAATATAATGACAGTAGATGGTAGACCAGGGTAATATAATGACAGTAGATGGTAGACCAGGGTAATATAATGACAGTAGATGTTAGACCAGGGTAATATAATGACAGTAGATGGTAGACCAGGGTAATATAATGACAGTAGATGTTAGACCAGGGTAATATAATGACAGTAGAGGGTAGACCAGGGTAATATAGTGACAGTAGATGTTAGACCAGGGTAATATAATGACAGTAGATGGTAGACCAGGGTAATATAATGACAGGAGATGGTAGACCAGGGTAATATAATGACAGTAGATGGTAGACCAGGTTAATATAATGACAGTAGATGGTAGGCCAGGGTAATATAATGAATGTAGATTGTAGAGCAGGGTAATATAATGACAGTAGAGGGTAGAGCAGGGTAATATAATGACAGTAGATGGTAGACCAGGGTAATATAATGACAGGAGATGGTAGACCAGGGTAATATAATGACAGTAGACCAGGGTAATATAATGACAGTAGGTGGTAGACCAGGGTAATATAATGACAGTAGAGGGTAGACCAGGGTAATATAATGACAGTAGATGGTAGACCAGGTAATATAATGACAGTAGATGGTAGACCAGGTAATATAATGACAGTAGATGGTAGACCAGGGTAATATAATGACAGTAGATGGTAGACCAGGGTAATATAATGAAGATGTTAGACCAGGGTAATATAATGAAAGTAGATGGTAGACCAGGGTAATATAATGACAGTAGATGGTAGACCAGGGTAATATAATGACAGTAGAGGGTAACCAGGGTAATATAATGACAGTAGATGGTAGACCAGGGTAATATAATGACAGTAGAGGTAGACCAGGGTAATATAATGACAGTAGATGGTAGACCAGGGTAAAATAATGAAAGTAGAGACCAGGGTAATATAATGACAGTAGATGGTAGACCAGGGTAATATAATGACAGTAGATGGTAGAACAGGGTAATATAATGACAGTAGTGGGAGACCAGGGTAATATAATGACAGTAGATGGTAGACCAGGGTAATATAATAACAGTAGATGGTAGACCAGGGTAATATAATGACAGCAGAGACCAGGGTAATATAATGACAGGAGAGGGTAGACCCTCTATCTTCTGTCTTCCCTCCGTCTCCACCCCTCACCTCCAACCCGTCTCCCCTCTGTCTCCCCCCTCCCCTCCAAACCGTCTCCCCCTCCCCTCCACTCCTTCTCCCCCTCCCCTCCACTCCGTCGCCCCTCTTTCTCCCCCTCCCCTCCAAACCGTCTCCCCCTCCCTCCACTCCGTCTCTCCCCTCCACTCCTTCTCCCCCTCCACTCCGTCTCCCCTCCACCCCGTCTCCCCCTCCCCTCCACCCCGACTCCCCCCCCTCCACCCCGTCTCCCCCCCCCCCCCCCCCCTCCACCCCTTTCCCTCCACCCCATCTCCCCCTTCCCTCCACCCCGTCTCCCCCTAACCTCCACCCCGTCTCCACCCTCCCCTCCACCCCCGTCTCCCCTACCCTCCACCCCGTCTCTCCCCCTCCCCTCCACCCCGTCTCCCCCTCCCCTCCACCACGTCTCCCCCTCCCCTCCACCCGTCTCCCCCTCCCCTCCATCTTTCGTCTCCCTCCGTCTCCCCCTCCCCTCCACCTCGTCTCCCCCTCCCCCTCCACCCCCGTCCCCCTCCCCTCCACCCCGTCTCCCCCTCCCCTCCACCCCGTCTCCTCCCTCCCCTCCACCCCCGTCTCCCCCCTCCACTCCGTCTCCCCCCTCCCCCTCCCCTCCACCCCGTCTCCCCCCTCCCCCTCCATCTTCCGTCTCCACTCCGTCTCCCCCCTCCACTCCTTCTCCCCCCTCCACTCCGTCTCTCCCCTCCACCCCGTCTCCCCCCTCCCCTCCACCCCGTCTCCCCCTCCCCTCCACTCCGTCTCCCCCTCCCCCTCCCTCCACCCCGTCTCCCCCTCCCTCCATCTTCCCCTCCACTCCGTCTCTCCCCTCCACTCCTTCTCCCCCTCCACTCCGTCTCTCCCTCCACCCCGTCTCCCCCTCCCCTCCACCCCGACTCCCCCTCCCCTCCACCCCGTCTCCCCCTCCCCTCCCCCTCCACCCCGTCTCCCCCTCCACCCCATCTCCCCCTACCCTCCACCCCGTCTCCCCCAAAACCTCCACCCTGTCTCCACCCTCCCCTCCACCCCGTCTCCCCTACCCTCCACCCCGTCTCCCCCTCCCTCCACCCCGTCTCCCCCTCCCCTCCACCCCGTCTCCCCCCCCCTCCACCCCGTCTCCCCCTCCCCTCCATCTTTCGTCTCCATCCGTCCCCCCTCCCCTCCACTCCGTCCCTCCCCTCCACCCCGTCTCCCTCCCCTCCACCCCGTCTCCCCCTCCCCCCCTACTCCGTCCCCCCCCACTCTGTCTCTCCCCTCCACTCTGTCTCTCCCCTCCACTCCGTCTCCCCCTCCCCTCCACCCGTCTCGTCTCCCCCGTCCCCCTCCACTCCGTCTCTCCCCTCCACCCCGTCTCCCCCTCCCCCTCCACCCCGTCCCCCCCTCCACCCCGTCTCCCCCTCCCCTCCACTCCGTCTCCCCTCCACTCCCCTCCCCTCCACCCCGTCTCCCCCCCCTCCACTCCGTCCCTCCCTCCACCCCGTCTCCCCCTCCCTCCACCCCCGTCTCCCCCCCTCCATCCCGTCTCCCCCTCCACTCCGTCTCCCCCTCCCGTCCCCCCCTCCCCCTCCCCTCCACCCCATCTCCCCCTCCCCTCCACCCCGTCTCCCCCTCCCCTCCACATAGTCTCCCCCTCCCCTCCATCTTCCCTCATCCCTCCATCTCCCCCCTCCACTCTGTCTCTCCCCCTCCACCCCCGTCTCCCCTCCCCTCCACCCCGTCTCCCCCTCCCCTCCATCTTCCGTCTCCCCCCGTCTCCCCCTCCCTTCCACCCCCGTCTCCCCCTCCCCTCCACTCCGTCTCCCCCTCCACTCCGTCTCCCCCTCCACTCTGTCTCCCCCTCCACTCTGTCTCTCCCCTCCACTCCGTCTCTCCCCTACACTCCGTCTCCCCCTCCACTCCGTCTCCCCCTCCACTCTGTCTCTCCCTCCACTCCGTCTCTCCCCCTCCACTCCGTCTCTCCCTACACTCCGTCTCCTCCACTCCGTCTCTCCCCTCCACTCTGTCTCTCCCCTCCACTCCGTCTCCCCCTCCACTCCGTCTACCCCCTCCACTCCGTCTCTCCCTTCCACCCCGTCTCCCCTTCCCCTCCACCCCGTCCCCCCCACCCCCGTCTCCCCCCACCCTCCACTCCGTCTCCCCTCCACTCCCCCTCCCCTCCACCCCGTCTCCCCCTCCCCTCCACTCCGTCCCTCCCCTCCACCCCGTCTCCTCCCCCCCTCCACCCCGTCTCCCCCTCCCCTCCATCCCGTCTCCCCCTCCACTCCGTCTCTCCCCTCCCCGTCTCCCCCTCCCCTCCCCTCTGTCTCTCCCCTCCACTCTGTCCTCCCCTCCACTCCGTCTCCCCTACACCCGTCTCCCCTCCACTCCGTCTCCCCTCCACTCTGTCTCTCCCTCCACTCCGTCTCCCCTCCACTCCGTCTCTCCCCCTACACCCGTCTCCCCCCTCCACCCGTCTCTCCCCTCCACTCCCCCCTCCACTCCGTCTCCCCTCCACTCCGTCTCCCCCCACTCTGTCTCCCCCTACCCTCCACCCCGTCTCCCCCTCCCTCCACTCCGTCTCTCCCCCTCCCTCCCCCCCCCCCTCCCCCCCTCCACCCCATCTCCCCCTCCCCCTCCACCCCGTCTCCCCCCTCCCTCCACATAGTCCCCTCCCCCTCCCCTCCATCTTTCCCTCATCCCTCCATCTCCCCCTCCCCTCCACTCCGTCTCCCCTCCACCCCGTCTCCCCCTCCCCTCCACCCCGTCTCCCCTCCCCTCCATCTTCCGTCTTCCCTCCGTCTCCCCCTCCCCCTCCACCCCGTCTCCCCTCCCCTCCACTCCGTCTCCCCCTCCACTCCGTCTCCCCCTCCACTCTGTCTCTCCTCCACTCCGTCTCCCCCTCCACTCCGTCTCCCCCTCCACTCCGTCTCCCCCCTCCACTCCGTCTCCCCTCCACTCCGTCTCCCCCTCCACTCCGTCTCTCCCCTCGACCCCGTCTCCCCCTCCCCTCCACCCCATCTCCCCCTACCCTCCACCCCGTCTCCCCTCCCCTCCACATAGTCTCCCCCTCCCCTCCATCTTCCGTCTTCCCCCGTCTCCCCCTACCCTCCACCCCGTCTCCCCCTCCCCTCCACCCCCGTCTCCCCCTTCCCTCCACCCCGTCTCCCCCTTCCCCTCCACCCCGTCTCCCCCTCCCCCCTCCACCCCGTCTCCCCCTCCCCCACCCCGTCTCCCCCTCCACCCCGTCTCCCCCTCCCCCTCCATCTTCCGTCTCCCTCCGTCTCCCCCTCCCCTCCACCTCGTCTCCCCCATCCCCTCCACCACGTCCCCCCTCCCCTCCACCCCGTCTCCCCCTCCCCTCCACTCCGTCTCCCCTCCAACCCGTCTCCCCCTCCCCTCCATCTTCCGTCTTCCCCCGTCTCCCCCTACCCTCCACCCCGTCTCCCCCTCCCCTCCACCCCGTCTCCCCCTTCCCCTCCACCACGTCTCCCCCAAACCCTCCACCCCGTCTCCCCCTCCCCTCCACCCCGTCTCCCCCTCCCCTCCACCTCGTCTCCCCCATCCCCTCCACCCCGTCTCCCCCTCCCCTCCACCCCGTCTCCCCCTCCCCTCCACTCTGTCTCTCCCCTCCACTCCGTCTCTCCCCTCCACTCTGTCTCTCCCCTCCACTCCGTCTCCCCCTCCCCCTCCACCCGTCTCCCCCTCCACCCCGTCTCTCCCCTCCACTCCGTCTCCCCCCTCCACTCCGTCTCTCCCCTCCACCCCGTCTCCCCCCCCCTCCACCCGTCTCCCCCTCCCCTCCACCCAGTCTCCCCCTCCCCTCCATCTTCCGTCTTCCCCTCCGTCTCCCCCTCCCCCCCTCCACCCCCTCCCCTCCCTTCCACCCCATCTCCCCCTCCCCTCCATCTTCCGTCTTCCCTCCGTCCCCCCCGTCCCCTCCACCCCGTCTCCCCTCCCCCCTCCACCACGTCTCCCCCTCCCCTCCACATAGTCTCCCCGCCTCCCCTCCATCTTCCGTCATCCCTCCGTCTCCCCCCTCCCCCTCCACTCCGTCTCTCCCCTCCACCCCGTCTCCCCCCTCCACTCCACCCCGTCTCCCCCTCCCCTCCATCTTCCGTCTCCCCTCCGTCTCCCCCTCCCCTCCACCCCGTCTCCCCCTGCCCTCCCCTCCGTCCCTCCCCTCCACCCCCGTCTCCTCCCTCCCCTCCACCCCGTCTTCCCCCTCCCCCTCCATCCCGTCTCCCCCTCCACTCCGTCTCTCCCCTCGACCCCGTCTCCCCCCTCCCCTCCACCCCATCTCCCCCTCCCCTCCACATAGTCTCCCCCTCCCCTCCATCTTCCGTCTTCCCTCCGTCTCCCCCTCCCCTCCACCCCGTCTCCCCCTCCCCTCCACTCTGTCCCTCCCCTCCACCCCGTCTCCCCCCCTCCACTCCGTCTCCCCCACCCCCCCCACCCCGTCTCCCCCCCCCCTCCACCCCGTCTCCTCACTCCCTCCACCCCGTCCTCCCCTCCACTCCGTCCGTCCCCCTCCACTCTGTCTCCCCCTCCACTCCGTCTCTCCCCTCCACTCTGTCTCTCCCCTCCACCCGTCTCCCCCCCTCCCCCTCCACCCGTCTCCCCCTCCACTCCGTCTCTCCCTCCACTCCGTCTCCCCCCTCCACTCCTTCGCTCCCTTCCACCCCGTCTCCCCCTCCCCTCCACCCCGTCCCCCCCTCCACCCCGTCTCCCCCTACCCTCCACTCCGTCTCCCCCTCCACTCCCCCTCCCTCCACCCCCGTCTCCCCCCCCCTCCACTCCGTCCCTCCCCTCCACCCCATCTCCTCCCTCCCCTCCACCCCGTCTCCCCCCCCTCCACCCCGTCTCCCCCTCCCCCTCCATCCCGTCTCCCCCTCCACTCCGTCTCTCCCCGACCCCGTCTCCCCCTCCCCTCCACCCCATCTCCCCCTCCCCTCCACCCCGTCTCCCCTCCCCCCACATAGTCTCCCCCTCCCCTCCATCTTCCGTCTCCCTCCGTCTCCCCCCCCTCCACTCCGTCTCCCCTCCACCCCGTCTCCCCCTCCCCCTCCACCCCGTCTCCCCCTCCCCTCCACCCCGTCGCCCCCTCCCCTCCACCCCGTCTCCCTCCTCCCCTCCACCACGTCTCCCCCTCCCCCCACATCGTCTCCCCCTCCATCTACCGTCTTCCCTCCATCTCCCCCTCCCTTCCATAGGCAGGGAGGGGGGAGACGGAGTATAGGTGGCAGGGAAGTAGAATAGTAAAACGAGTGTAATGGAGTCCTTTAATATATGTCCACTGAACATAGTCCAAACACTAAATATTACATACATAATCATCATGGGTACGAGGACCATCGCGCACAAATACAAACATAAACAGCAGTGACATTAAACAATCACAGACAAAACCAATGGAAAATGAAAAATGGATCAATGATGTCTCGAAGACCGGTGACGTCGACCGCCGAGCACCGCCCGAACAAGGAGAGGCAACGACCTCGGCAGAAGTCGTTAAATCCTCTTCCTCTCTGTCTCTCTACTGCAAATCCCTTCATTTCAATAGAGTTCTGCTATTTTATCAATAAACATCAGAGGCATCCACAACATACCATATTATCATTGTAACGGTCTGCTTCAGATTGCTTCATAATTCAAGTCAGTTTGAAGTAAATAACAATATATATATTTAATTTAAAATCAACACATGGAATCAGTTTGAAAGCCTCTCTACTTAATTGTCTGTATACTGTGAGTTGATAGTTCTTCATCCACATGAGTTGCATTGTAGAGTGCAGCAATGCATGCAGCAATAGTAGTCTGTAGTAGTTTAGCATTATGAATCACATTATATAATGTTGGTTATATCTGGCTGATTCAGCATGTTCCTAGTTGTCCAGCCTGGTCTCAGATCTGCAGCTGCTGTTTGGCCAAATGCTGTGGTCATCATCATACCAAACAT